>NC_086325.1:12854847-13154847 GCF_036172605.1 Pelobates fuscus
TGTAATTTCCAATAACATTCGATTGTTTTGTTTTGATATCTTATTAAACAAAAAATGTTACACTAGTTTTACACAATATTGTGCACATTGGGCCTATTGCAATGTGTTTTTTATAATGTAATATGTGTATCTTAGGGAGAGACAAGAACAACCGAATAGAACTCTTTTCAATTCTCCTTAGATTCTGTCTTCTCTCTCTAATCTCGGCCAATCATAGCTTTAAGACCATGCTTTCTATGAATCCTGTTATTCTGGCTTTGTGTAGATGTGGCTGGTCCTGGGTCTGATGGGAGGAGCTGCATTTTAATCGGTGATATGACTTTTAATCCACTGTAAACTAATTCCAGCTCTGATTATTGCGCTCCTTGCATTTCGGCTGATTCTTGGTAGCTCCCCTCACCCACCAGTCTGCCCGGTCTGGGCTTCTCACAGCTATCCTGGGAGCTGGCAAAGCGCGTGGAAACTTTCAGACAAACCGAGCGTTCTGACATTCTGTCTGAGAGAAGATAAATATATAATAATAACTTGGCCTCAAATGAGCATCTTTAATCGTTATTAAACGGTTCCCAAACAGCAGGGGAATGCTATTTCAATATTAGTTGCTTTAAGTGGTCAATGGCCTCTTTTTGTTCAAATGACATCATCAAGGACAAATGATGTCATGTGGCTGAGTGACTGTATGAAGTACCTTCCTATTGGTTGAATGACATCATAAGGTAGTCACCTATAGATAATGAAACATCATTTTGGTCAAGTGAAATCACGCAATGTCTTCCTATTGACACCATGGATTCCTATTGACGTATGTCACCTGGGTTGTGTTTCACGTTGAGTCACCATAATTTTTAATGGTGAGGCTGGTGATGAAAGGCTGTCCACCCCTCTCAGCAGGACAATGCTGTGTTTACTGACCTAGCCTTTGATTGTTTGCAGAGTTTTACTCATGGAGACGCGTCAATAGATATACAACATGGGTGGTATAACAAGTGACCCGTGTCATCATTGAGAATTATTTAAGAAATTAGGAAATCGGTCACGGTGGGACTATTTGTCTCCCCACGTTTTGCTATTTCACACAAGGTAGTTCAAATATTTAGAAAAGTGAAGTTTGAAAGATAAGACAACTGATGCAGTTTGTCTAATTTTTGTGATATTTGTCGGCAAATAGAGAAAACTTGGAGATGTCTTCCATCATATGGTCTTAGCAAACTGCTTCCCTGGCCGAGCTATGCTTAGTTACAAGTTTGGCCTGGTGTCGCAGTTCATGTTTTGGAGTAATCGCTCCCCATTATTTTTCTTTGGAATGGACAGTACTTAGCGAGGTTCTGCCATTCATATGGACTTCAAAGCACGACTGCCAGTACAGAAGTGGCTGAGAATATAGCAAGTGTCCCAGCATGCTTTGCTCCTTTGCATTATGATTGGCTGTATTCAATCAGTTACAGTAAAGCAGAACAGAAGAAGTGATACAAGGGTTTCTCTTCTGATGGCAGCCATACCTCTCCAAGCTGGGTTTACTAACTCCTGCCCAGCCTAATTCTTTGTGTTCTATGGTCCCAGTCCAGTCTGGCTTTATGTGTATGGACTGTCTGCCTGGTCCTTGTCCTGTCTGGTTCTGTCTGCCTGGTGCTGGTTCAGTGTGGTTATGTCTGCTTGGTCCTGGCCAAGTCTGGTTCTGTTCTAGTGTGGTCCTTTGTATCTGTTTCTGGTTTATTTTGGTTCTGTCTGGCTTGGTCCTGGTCCAGCTTTGTTCTGTTCTAGTCTGGTTCTGTTCTAGTCTGGTTCTGTCTGTCTGGTCCCGGTCCTGGTCCCATATGGTTCTGTGTGCCTGGTCCAGTCTAGTTCTGTTCTAGTTTAGTTCTATGTATCCAGTTCTGTTTCATTCGGATTTTATGTATCTGGTTCTGCTCCATACTCATTCTGTTTCTCCTGTTTTAACCCAGTCTGATTCTTTGAATTTGGTTCTTTGTGTCATAATGTAATAACCCCCCTCCCCCCCCACATTAACACACACCTGCCACTTCACAATAACACACACATCCCTCTCTCCTTCAAAACAACACAAACATCGTTCACCTCACAAAAACACACATATCCCACACAATAACACACACACGTCCCACACAATAACACATAGCTCTCTCCCTCACAATAGCACACACATCCCTCTCTCCCTCACAATAACACACATTGTTCACCTCACAACAACACACACATCCTTCACAATAACACACACATCCCTCTCTTCTCAGAATGACACACACACCCCACACAATAACCCACACACACCCCTATCCTCACAATAACACACATCTCTGTTCTCACAAAAGCACACACATATCTATCTCCCTCACAATAACACATACATCTCTCACAATAACAGACACACATTCCTCACAATAACACACACACATTCCTCACAATAACACACACACACATTCCTCTCCTCACAGTAACACACATCCCTCTCTCTTTTCATGTGTCCACTCCCAGGGCACCAGCAGCTTGTCACATTGTAACACATTGCGTATTGTGCCTCCCCGGGGCCATCTCTCCCCTCATTCCTTTTATAGGCAGACTCTCAGCGTTCGGACGTTTAGAATTAGTCACTGGACCTTAATGTCATGGGAATCACTACTACTGGTCTAAAGAACTCCCACAGAGAGTGCGACCGCTCCTTATACACAGAGAGTGCGGCTGCCCCTATACACAGAGCCAAACTGTCCTTATACACAGAGAGTGCGGCTGCCCCTATACACAGAGCCAGACTGTCCTTATACACAGAGAGTGCGGCTGCTCCTTAAACACAAAGCCAGACTGTCCTTATACACAGAGAGTGCGACCGCTCCTTATACACAGAGAGAGTGCGGCTGCCCCTATACACAGAGCCAGACTGTCCTTATACACAGAGAGTGCGGCTGCCCCTATACACAGAGCCAGACTGTCCTTATACACAGAGAGTGCGACCGCTCCTTATACACAGAGAGAGTGCGGCTGCCCCTTTACACAGAGCCAGACTGTCCTTATAGACAGAGAGTGCGACCGCTCCTTATACACAGAGAGAGTGCGGCTGCCCCTTTACACAGAGCCAGACTGTCCTTATAGACAGAGAGTGCGACGGCTCCTTATACACAGAGAGAGTGTGGCTGCCCCAATACACAGAGCCAGACTGTCCTTATACACAGAGAGTGTGACCGCTCCTTATACACAGAGAGAGTGCGGCTGCTCCTTATACACAGAGAGAGTGCGGCTGCCCCTATACACAGAGCCAGACTGTCCTTATAGACAGAGAGTGCGACCGCTCCTTATACACAGAGAGAGTGCGGCTGCCCCTTTACACAGAGCCAGACTGTCCTTATAGACAGAGAGTGCGACCGCTCCTTATACACAGAGAGAGTGGCTGCCCCAATACACAGAGCCAGACTGTCCTTATACACAGAGAGTGTGACCGCTCCTTATACACAGAGAGAGTGCGGCTGCTCCTTATACACAGAGAGAGTGCGGCTGCCCCTATACACAGAGCCAGACTGTCCTTATACACAGAGAGAGTGCGGCTGCCCCTATACACAGAGCCAGACTGTCCTTATACACAGAGAGAGTGCGGCTGCCCCAATACACAGAGCCAGACTGTCCTTATACACAGAAAGTGCGACCGCTCCTTATACACAGAAAGTATGACTGCTCCTTATAGACAGAGAAAGTATGACTGTTGCTTATACAGAGAGTACGACTGCTCCTTATACACAGAGAGAGTGCGGCCGCTCCTTATACACAGAGAGAGTGCGACTGCTCCTTATACACAGAGCTAGACTGTTCTCACATACAATCTGCTACCTTTGTATAGAGCTAGTCTACGTCTTATACAGAGAGCTCAGAGATCTTTGTAAACAGACAAAATGTGTCCCTTAAATACAGAATGCATCCTGCAGCTCATACGGAGAATGCAGCAGGGCTCCATGGCCCCAAGAGATGTTCCCCTTGAGGGATCCCATGTGTCAGAATCCTATGTTTACTTCCTCCCAGCTCTCAGCTACATTTACCCTTTGGGTCCCCGTCACCATTAGCTCTAACCCTGAGATGCTCTTTTTGCGCAGAATGCGAGGGATGTGGGATTACTGTCACAGGGTTAATAGCACATGAACTATATGCTGTGTGCAGGGCTGGTATAATAGTATTTAACACTTTCTGAGTCTAATCTACAGCTGCCCAAAAAGAATGGCTTGGCCCCCCGGAAGTCTCAGCAGCGTTTCTCCTGGATCCAACCAGTAGAGCAAGTTGAGTGGCCGCACATGGCGTTGAGCATTTACATGAGTCGTATCTCATCTTATAGAGAGATATATCTTATGTTACCACTTCTATTTCTAAAAAGCAGAGATCATTTTCCCCCCTCTGTGAGTAAAAATTCCCCAGGTTTCTCATTCTGATCTGATTTGACATTTTTCATATTGTCTCATCATCTCAATGACCAAATCCTTCCCAGTGTTTGGTAACTCGACACTGCCCGTAGAGCAACACGGGTTGAAATAAAGACTAAAGTCCATCAAACTCAACCTTTAAATCTTTTGATTCAAATGAAGGAGGAAAGCCAAATATGAAGCAATCTCCAGAAAAATTCCAAATTATCCCTTTTGTTTCCAAAGTGACTCACATTTTACCTGCATTCATCTTGCATATCCTCCTTTGCCAAAAAAAAACACCCAAAAAAAAGAAATATACTGAATCTGATAACTTCTTTAGGTACGGATCTCCACATCTTCAATGTTCTTCCTACAAAAAAAAAAAACTTTCTAATGCTCTAGGTAAAAGCATCTTTTTTCAAGTCTCAATGTGTGACGTCTTGTCCTTTGTTCAGTCCTGATAATAAACAGATCGCAAGTATTTCTGTAAGCATCTTTTCTGACTGGTCTTCATAACCAAAATCTTCCATTCTCCTTACTATTGTGGCCCACTTTATCCTATCTACAGTTTCAGGATATTGTTCATGAACATCCATGCTCAAATTGTACCACATGTTTTTTTTGGTTTTTTTTAAATGAATTCTCAAAACTTGGCTCAAAATTTGTTATAAGGATCGATGAGAAGTATCTCAAAATGTAGTCCTTTGGTTTGTCTCTGAAAAAAGTCAGTGGTGGCGAATGATGGTCAGCTTCGGGAAACGTAGATGAAGATGAAAGTAAAAAAGTTAAAGATTACGGTAACATCTTAGCCTCGTAGGGTCAGATAGCGAGGAATCCCATAATTTGAGGCATGATATAAAAAATAATTGTGTATAAATGCTGACAATTGGTCCGTTCATATGGTTTTATTTTTGGGGTTGGTTTTATTTTGGGGGTATTTTCAGTATATACGGCAACGTTTCGGCAATCTCCAGCATGATGGGGAAGACTATTCTGGCATTTTCAGCCGTAATAAAGTGATCGCTTGTCTTTGCAAAGAGAAATATCTACAGATTGACTGGAACTGGTTCTTGCAGAAGCCGCAAAATAAAATAACTGATTCTCCCATCCCCCATACCAATGTCAGTTTTGAGCAAAACCAGCTGCTATGCAAATATAGATTGATATATGAGCTATAGGCATTGGGTTATGTGTGCACCCAAATAAAAATTACCCTTTAAAATTCATGTAAAAGTTACTAACTACTTCCAAAAAGGGGTACAAAATGCACTTTTCTCCCTAGCTGTATGAAGTGATTTATTTATTTTTTAAATAAAAAAGAAAAGATTTTTAGCATTAGACAGAATGCCCAAATAGGCTTTAACAAGGTACGTGGAGGACAAATTGACTCTACATTAGGGTGTGTGTGTGGGTACATCTGGCATTGAGATTAATAGTGATAAAACTATATTGGGGGTAGACAGCAACACTATCACCGTGAGCTATCTTATTGCTTTCTGCAAAATCGCAATGCGCCAAGTTTAAAGTGCCCCATGTCAAGAATCTCTGGTCATGTCGCGTTCCAAGTCGAGAAACTTTGGTCAAAGAGCGCTACATATTGCTTTATGTCGAGACCCTTTGGTCTGAGAGCGCTCCAGGGTGAGACCCTTTGGTCTGAGAGCGCTCCAGGGTGAGGCCCTTTGGTCTGAGAGCGCTCCAGGGTGAGACCCTTTGGTCTGAGAGCGCTCCAGGGTGAGACCCTTTGGTCTGAGAGCGCTCCAGGGTGAGGCCCTTTGGTCTGAGAGCGCTCCAGGGTGAGACCCTTTGGTCTGAGAGCGCTCCAGGGTGAGACCCTTTGGTCTGAGAGCGCTCCAGGGTGAGACCCTTTGGTCTGAGAGCGCTCCAGGGTGAGGCCCTTTGGTCTGAGAGCGCTCCAGGGTGAGACCCTTTGGTCTGAGAGCACTCCAGGGTGAGACCCTTTGGTCTGAGAGCGCTCCAGGGTGAGACCCTTTGGTCTGAGAGCGCTCCAGGGTGAGACCCTTTGGTCTGAGAGCGCTCCAGGGTGAGACCCTTTGGTCTGAGAGCGCTCCAGGGTGAGACCCTTTGGTCTGAGAGCGCTCCAGGGTGAGACCCTTTGGTCTGAGAGCGCTCCAGGGTGAGACCCTTTGGTCTGAGAGCGCTCCAGGGTGAGGCCCTTTGGTCTGAGAGCGCTCCAGGGTGAGACCCTTTGGTCTGAGAGCGCTCCAGGGTGAGGCCCTTTGGTCTGAGAGCGCTCCAGGGTGAGACCCTTTGGTCTGAGAGCGCTCCAGGGTGAGACCCTTTGGTCTGAGAGCGCTCCAGGGTGAGACCCTTTGGTCTGAGAGCGCTCCAGGGTGAGACCCTTTGGTCTGAGAGCGCTCCAGGGTGAGACCCTTTGGTCTGAGAGCGCTCCAGGGTGAGACCCTTTGGTCTGAGAGCGCTCCAGGGTGAGACCCTTTGGTCTGAGAGCGCTCCAGGGTGAGACCCTTTGGTCTGAGAGCGCTCCAGGGTGAGGCCCTTTGGTCTGAGAGCGCTCCAGGGTGTGACCCTTTGGTCTGAGAGCGCTCCAGGGTGAGGCCCTTTGGTCTGAGAGCGCTCCAGGGTGAGGCCCTTTGGTCTGAGAGCGCTCCAGGGTGAGACCCTTTGGTCTGAGAGCGCTCCAGGGTGAGACCCTTTGGTCTGAGAGCGCTCCAGGGTGAGACCCTTTGGTCTGAGAGCGCTCCAGGGTGAGACCCTTTGGTCTGAGCGCGCTCCAGGGTGAGGCCCTTTGGTCTGAGAGCGCTCCAGGGTGAGGCCCTTTGGTCTGAGAGCGCTCCAGGGTGAGGCCCTTTGGTCTGAGAGCGCTCCAGGGTGAGGCCCTTTGGTCTGAGAGCGCTCCAGGGTGAGGCCCTTTGGTCTGAGAGCGCTCCAGGGTGAGACCCTTTGGTCTGAGAGCGCTCCAGGGTGAGGCCCTTTGGTCTGAGAGCGCTCCAGGGTGAGACCCTTTGGTCTGAGAGCACTCCAGGGTGAGACCCTTTGGTCTGAGAGCGCTCCAGGGTGAGACCCTTTGGTCTGAGAGCGATCCAGGGTGAGACCCTTTGGTCTGAGAGCGCTCCAGGGTGAGACCCTTTGGTCTGAGAGCGCTCCAGGGTGAGACCCTTTGGTCTGAGAGCGCTCCAGGGTGAGACCCTTTGGTCTGAGAGCGCTCCAGGGTGAGACCCTTTGGTCTGAGAGCGCTCCAGGGTGAGGCCCTTTGGTCTGAGAGCGCTCCAGGGTGTGACCCTTTGGTCTGAGAGCGCTCCAGGGTGAGGCCCTTTGGTCTGAGAGCGCTCCAGGGTGAGGCCCTTTGGTCTGAGAGCGCTCCAGGGTGAGACCCTTTGGTCTGAGAGCGCTCCAGGGTGAGACCCTTTGGTCTGAGAGCGCTCCAGGGTGAGACCCTTTGGTCTGAGAGCGCTCCAGGGTGAGACCCTTTGGTCTGAGAGCGCTCCAGGGTGAGGCCCTTTGGTCTGAGAGCGCTCCAGGGTGAGGCCCTTTGGTCTGAGAGCGCTCCAGGGTGAGACCCTTTGGTCTGAGAGCGCTCCAGGGTGAGACCCTTTGGTCTGAGAGCGCTCCAGGGTGAGACCCTTTGGTCTGAGAGCGCTCCAGGGTGAGGCCCTTTGGTCTGAGAGCGCTCCAGGGTGAGGCCCTTTGGTCTGAGAGCGCTCCAGGGTGAGACCCTTTGGTCTGAGAGCGCTCCAGGGTGAGGCCCTTTGGTCTGAGAGCGCTCCAGGGTGAGACCCTTTGGTCTGAGGGCACTCCATGGTTGAAGAATTATAAAATCATTTAAAAACCTATGCAAAAATATTAAATCTGGGCCCAAATAGTTTCTGCTTACTTTCCCTTTTATTGCTATAAACCATCCTCTAATTATATTCCTGTTTCAATACCTTCCTTTGTAATATTTAGTGGAAGCACTAGCAGTGTTTATAAAATATCAGATGAACGCTAGTAAGAATTCTGGCAAAAAATGTAATATATTGTTAATAGAGAAAGGGCCCATAGCTTGAGCAAAAAGCTTCCGTAATAGCACATACACAATAGTAATATGGCAGTGAGTGGCCAGGGACAGCACTACAGGCATGCTAGCACCATAACCACCACATTGGAATGTAGTGGTTATAGTGCTTAGAGTGCCCATTGCTCAGCCAGTGAATGCCATCCAAATAGAGACAGAACTGATCTATTCCTAATGAAATATTGTTACTGGCATTTATATAGTGCCAATATAGTGCGGCTTTTTCCAATACTAGGGGAGAGTTTCATTTATCAGGAATCAGAGGTTGATGAGGACCCTGCGCGAACTAGCTTACAATCTACAGGAAGTGTAATGCCGGGAGTAACAAAATGCGAGTGAGGGGCTGAACCGCGGCACCAGGGGGATTTAAAATCAAACTGCCAGAATATGGTCAGACACGGAACACCATAGCCACTACACGCGACCGAGGTGTTTCTGGTGTTTAGGACGCCCCTTTAATTAGGCTTTGATATGCAATGAGGCTGTGTTAAACAGATTTTTATTTCCCTTTTTGTTAATAGTTTTGTAAAAGTCTTCTGAAGTTTCCTCTGTAGTTCGGGAAACGCAGATGTTAGTTTGAGAGGATACCGCTGAATGTGGCCAGATGCTGGCCATTTGTTTTATATTCCCTGACAACGCAAGCCGCAGCAATTCCTGCCACATTAAAAGGTTCCCTCACTGCTTGTACTTTTAAAATGTTCACATAATTCTATTCTTATTATTCCAATTCCCTTTATTCTAACACTCGCTGCTGCCAGCTATAAAATGTATTTAAAGGGACAGTCCAGGGCGTATTTTATTTACCCCCACTCAAAGCGCCAGCTGTGAGAAGGGCATCGATGATCTAACATGGTGCGCAAAGATGAGATGAAATGTTTCCCAAAACAGGACACAGATAGATGTCACAGTTTAATCAAACACAATCTCAGTATTATCACAAAATAGGAGAGTGTCCCGCCCGGTGACCACGTGAGATATGCTCTATGTGGACTAGTGTCCCGTGCTGTGTAACCACAATCGTTCGTGAAGGAAGGGAGAGAAAGAAAGAAAGAGAGAGAGAGAATTTTTTTTTTAACCATGTGCTAACATGAGGAACGGAAAAGGAATGGCGACACCTAGTGGACGTTCCAGTTATTGATTTTGAGATTTGTGGTTTACGAATGACTGTTTTATCGATACTGTATTAATCAGATAAATAAAATTAAATAATTGTATAAGTGATGCCTTTACTGGCTAATGAAAGAGATATGTCTCTTCATCACTTCATCAGACATGTTTGTTGTGTGAAAGTAAGACATGTTTATATACAGTATACAGAAACACACAAACAGATACATTAATAACATGTTTATACACAGTATACAGGAAGAAGAAACACACAAACAAATGCACAAATAACATGTTTGTTCGTGATGGAAAATGATCAAAATCTCGGCAGTGATTTCACGTGGATTGATCAGTGTTGGCATCTCCAGACCTATTCTGTAGTGAGGGCAATTAAGATAAGCGATAGCTCTGCAAGGGCAGAAATTATTATTATTATTATTATTGCCATTTATAAAGCGCCAACAGATTCCGTAAGTGCTTTACAATATTATGAGAGGGGGATTTAACTATAAATAGGACAATTACAAGAAAACTTGCAGGAACGATAGGTTGAAGAGGACCCTGCTCAAACGAGCTTACAGTCTATAGGAGGTGTGGTATAAAACACAATAGGACAGGAGATAGTAATCAAATAAGGTGGGAGTGAAGCAGAGCTGGAGGAGAGAGTAGCGTGCTGCCCTTTAGGAGAGAGCAAGAGACAGGTATGTGAGGTAAAGGTTAATCTGGGAGGCCATAAGCTTTCCTAAAGAGATGGGTTTTAAGGCACTTCTTAAACGATTGAAGACTAGAGGAGAGTCTAATGGCGGTAGTCAGGCTATTCCATAGGACGGGAGCCGCCCGCGAGAAGTCCTGTAAGCGCGAGTTGGCCGTACGGGTGCGAGCAGCGGTCAGGAGGTGGTCACGGGCCAAGCGGAGAGACCGATAAGGGGCATACCTATGGATCTGTGGAGAGATACGAAGGGCTAGAATTGGTCGGTGCTTTATAGGTGTGGATAAGTACCTTGAATTGAATCCTATAGGATACAGGAAGCCAATGTAAGGACTGACAGAGGGGTGAGGTGTGAGAGGACCGACTAGAGAGGAAAATCAGTCTGGCGGCAGCATTCATTACAGACTGTAGCAGGCAATATGGTTTTTGGGAAGACCAATTAGGAGAGAGTTACAATAATCCATGTGGAAAATTACTAGAGACAGGACGAGGGGAGGAGGTATCATTAGAAAAGGAGACCCTGAATGAGCTTTGGGAGAGATAAGAGGAAAACCACGAGAGGACAGAGTCACAGAGACCGAGTGATTGAAGAGTTTGAAGAAGGAGGGCTTGATCAATGGTGTCAAAGGCAGCAGAGAGGTCAAGAAGAATTAGTATGGAGTAGTGGCCTTTGGATTTAGCTGCGATTAGGTCGTTAGTAACTTTGATAAGAGCAGTCTCAGTAGAGTGGAGGGGGCGAAAGCCAAATTGAAGAGGGTCAAGGAGAGAGTTGGAATTGAGGAAGTGAGACATACAGGTAAAGACATCTGTGTTGGTTATAGAGGGCCGAATGTTCGTATACACTGAATACACTTGTGATTTATGCCGAATTGTCAGCCATGAACCCTGGATTCTGAGAGAGCAGTTATTATTGAGGGCGGTGGTTATGGGATCACAGATTTGATGGAGCCTATACCGTGTCATGGAGCTTAGTGTACTGGGGTAAGAAGTCCATAGGCAAATTAATGTGGCCCGGTGAGTCTAAGACTATTGAGAGGACATACAGTCTGTTTAATAGATATTACATTTTTAGTGGAGCACAGGTTGGGAGGGGAGATATTAACCCTGAATTCACAGATGGAGGAGAGCACCACTCACTCATTCAGCAAGGATACAAGCAAATTTGCAGCATAGACCGTAATGTGCCATTTTAGCCAAAGAAGAGCAAATCCCATTATTAGGACAAATGTAAGGCCAACTCCTGGAAACAGGATGGAACAAGGTGAAATGCGGAGCTGGACCAGAGACCAGAGACAGGAGACTAGAGAGGAGATCAGCATTATATTTGGTGGGCTTGGGGCTGACCGAGGTACAGATCCCATTTGCACGTAATTGGCTATATATTATATACATATTGGAGATATATGTTATTTAAGAGGCTTCTTTCTATAAGATTCTAATGGATAATATGATAGAAACTAACACAGAGGACGCATGGACGCTTGTTCTTCCCAAAATAATAGGATAACCCAGGACACTTGTGTCTCTTTATTAAGGTGCCCAAGGACAAACAAAGCCGCTTTCTGATTTCTGAATCGTGATGTACAAGAATTGCAGAGTGCGTGACGACGTTGCAACATGGGGCTCCCCCCCTTAATAACCTCTCTGTAACACAATTATTATCATTATTTTATTACAATATTTTTCAGCATTTGTAAAGGAAATGTGTATTTTATTAAAGCCCAGTGGTATTAAATATCGCTCCCTGTGTAAAATTCTAACCTATAATTAATTCTGTTATCATTGAGATTGGAAGCAGGATGAAAACTGAAATATTTTGCTTGAAAAGGAAGCAAAGTAAAAGACACTTCGGAAAGCGCATCGTAGAAGAATATATTCGAACATTCACATTTTATTCACATTGTAAGTAAGAAGCTGAGAGTTTAGCGTTTCAGTGTTATGTGACCTTTGGTGTCTATGGTTTAACTAAGCATTATAAATAGTGAGTTTGGGATGATGATGTTTGTTGGGGGTTATTTGGAAAAGTAAAGAATACCGTATACCGTAAGAATACCGTATTTACTCTCATCTAATGCGCCATCGAATCTATTGCGCACCTCGATTTTTGAAAACTGAAAAATATTTTTGCTGGTGAATGTAATGTGCATTAATACTACTATACAACATTGTGCTACAGTGAAAATGTTTATTGACATGTACCATAGTAACATTGATGGTATTTCTATATGAGTCTTACATGTAAAGTCTATTCTTCCTTAAGCTCTCTGTGAATTCGTCAGAATAAAATTCACCAGTTTTAAGTTGCCTGTGTGAATTCGACGAAATGCAATTTGCCGGAAAATGTTGAATTTTGTCCTGGAAAATTTTGAATTTAGCCCATGTCTAAATGTAATGAATTTGCTGGGAAAGCTCAGAGTTAGCAATATCTTTTATATCACTATTACTTTTACTGCATGAATGCCACAGAACGCCCAGGGAGTAGAACCATTTAACGATTGACATTTTGAGAAGGTTTTTGGCTGGTGTGGTTCTTCATGTGAAAGCATGCATTGTTACACCTTATACACCCACCAAGGATTGAGGACATGAATTCCACACAGAAGGTAGGTTGGTGCTCACAGCAGGTTTGTGGGTGAAAACATCTCAAGACGTTCCCCAAGGCCTGGGGTGTTATAAAGGCTACAGCCTGGTTCTATGGAGACAATGGCAAGATAATGGGCAGCGATCCTAAAATAACGAGGAGAGTTAAATTCTCCTCCTTGTTGACTTAGTAATATTTATTTTCCTGTTCTCTGTGATTATTTATTTAGCCTTTCGGCAGAGACCTGTCACTGATTCAATTGCCTGCCATCGTTACAGTTGTTGAGATGCCTTTGTATCCCTTTTAAACCTCTTTTTTTTCTGTTATTTGGGGAGATAAGTTCACACGAACTCCATGCTCTGGACATGTTGTTTGCATTCTTTATGACAGGGTCAAAAACCTCAAACTTAGACAATGCAGTAGGTATTCATCTAAAATGTATGTGAGAATGATTCGAAACCCTCAGGGTAAGTAAATAGCCAAGTCTGTGTATATATTTTGGGTTATTCAAAGTAGAAAACCATCAGCTGATGTACTTGGAGTACACAGGGCATTTTACCATTTCCATAGACGTGTTTTCAAAGTAGGTCCCATGGCATGGACTGTGGCTCTTTCTGATGACCACCCCTTTCTCGGCTGCACTGATAATGGACTATTTTACATTTTGGTATGATCATTGCTAATTTTGTCAGAGTGCTGGGCTAAAACGTAATCTCTTCCCAGCTAATCTGCCCACTCAGCACTCTCAGCCAATTGTCACCATCCAGACTGGATGAAATCGACACTCAGAACGCAGACGTGTTGTGTGTGCTTTAATACCAATGCCTAAGTAAGGGGGCGCTCTTTGGTTGTCAAAAAACATTCCTTAATGGTTCTACAATAAATCAGGGGATGGGGTGTAGACCTTCTAACCCTTTGCTTTGGGTGGGACAGTCTGAAATACAGGATTCTGTCCTGTAATCCACTTTTGGTTTTTGGTGTTCCAATTATGCTGACACCAGATACCAAGTCTCCATAAAAGCAGCCCTAGCATACAGTGGCGTACACACAATACATGGGGCCCCGGTGCGAAACTGATCCGTGGGCCCCCCCCGATCCGTGCTCTCCCCCCCCACCCCGACACATACATACAGACACACATACTTAGAGGCATATACACGCAGACAAATACATAGATGCACACACACATACACCCCCCCGACAGACACATACATACACACATACATACCGACAGATACACACACCCCCCGAGAGACACATACATAGAGACAGTTCCCACTCTGACTCCCTCCTCCTTCCTCCCGCGCGGCTCTGTCAGATAGCTGGGAGGAGTGACGTGCAGTCACTTCCTCCCAGCTCTGTCTGACATCATCACAGGGGGCCCGGTCAGCGCTGTTAAAGCGCCCAGCACTGACCGGGCCCCCTGACAATCTGTCTACATCGGGTGGCCCTGACAGCATGGGCCACCCGATGGACCCCTTAACATGCAAAAGATGGTGGCGGTTACCCGGTCGCAGGGGTCGGCAGGGCGTCTGGCCCCCTGGAGTGACAGGCCCGGTCGCAGCTGCGACCCATGCGCCCGTGGTATGTACGTCACTGCTAGCGTACAAAATATATACTCTGCAACGGAATTCTGGCCTGTGCACAGGTTTCTCTGAGTGGGACTGGCCAATACAGAGGCCTGGTGTGATATTATGCCATGGTCACGTCCCAATTTTTGGTGGGCCCACTTAAATGGCACCACCACTGCTAGCCTGCTCAACCATCTCCCAATCTGAGAGCTGTGATGGCAATGGTGCGTAAGGTGTCCCTTTAATACCTACATGATGTGATCCAGGCGTCTTACCACGTTCACATAAGCCGTAATACATAAAAACCATACAAATATACGTACCCAGAAGAACTTGTACGGGAACTAATGAATAAGAGATTAAATTACACTATTGAGAAAGCAGGAGGTATAAGGACGTAGCTTAGTTAAAAATAAATTATGTTTCAGACAAATAATTAAATAGCAATTATCCAAATATTTCATAACAAGTTATATGTGGACAGCTAAAGGCCATGTTGCAAAAACATAGCCACTCCCAAACCTTTATAATTTCTACGTAACTCCATTAGATATTATCAGACAAATGACACACGCAATCCGCACTTAAAGGAAAACTGTCATCGGGTCTCTACTATATATATATATATATAAAACGGTAGAATCTGACCCAATATGGCCGCTCAGCCAGATAAAAAGTGACAATTTTCTTAAAAAGAATCAATATGCATTATTTAAAAAAAAAAATTTAATTAATAATTATCGTACTTTCCATTAACCAACACTGATATTGCGGCCGCCCCAATCAGTGACCGCATCGATGTGGATATAGTGATCACATTCACTTACAGTAAATATGTATTAGAATTATAGATTTAGGTGGAGTTTATATTAGAATTATATTTAGGGGGAGTTTCAGAATTTCATTTTTTTCTGTAATGTGACCCCCAATAAGTTTGAGTTTTAATTGTGGATTTAGTGTACTGTATATACTGTGCCGGGACTGTCACATACCTGTACTATTACCTGTATACATTGTATGTACTGTATATACTGTGCCGGGACTGTCACATACCTGTACTATAACCTGTATACATTGTATGTACTGTATATACTGTGCCGGGACTGTCACATACCTGTACTATTACCTGTATACATTGTATGTACTGTATATACTGTGCCGGGACTGTCACATACCTGTACTATTACCTGTATACATTGTATGTACTGTATATACTGTGCCGGGACTGTCACATACCTGTACTATAACCTGTATACATTGTATGTACTGTATATACTGTGCCGGGACTGTCACATACCTGTACTATTACCTGTATACATTGTATGTACTGTATATACTGTGCCGGGACTGTCACATACCTGTACTATTACCTGTATACATTGTATGTACTGTATATACTGTGCCGGGACTGTCACATACCTGTACTATTACCTGTATACATTGTATGTACTGTATATACTGTGCCGGGACTGTCACATACCTGTACTATTACCTGTATACATTGTATGTACTGTATATACTGTGCCGGGACTGTCACATACCTGTACTATTACCTGTATACATTGTATGTACTGTATATACTGTGCCGGGACTGTCACATACCTGTACTATTGCCTGTATACATTGTATGTACTGTATATACTGTGCCGGGACTGTCACATACCTGTACTATTACCTGTATACATTGTATGTACTGTATATACTGTGCCGGGACTGTCACATACCTGTACTATTACCTGTATACATTGTATGTACTGTATATACTGTGCCGGGACTGTCACATACCTGTACTATTACCTGTATACATTGTATGTACTGTATATACTGTGCCGGGACTGTCACATACCTGTACTATTACCTGTATACATTGTATGTACTGTATATACTGTGCCGGGACTGTCACTTCTGTTCTGCCCGTTTGGCACAAAGTCAAAGAATCTGGGAAAGAAGATTCAGGGAGGGGTTAGGTGTGGGTACACAAGACAGGGAGGGTGCAGTGTGGGTACATTGGGCAGGGAGGGGTGGGGTGTGTGGGTACAAGAGGAGGATGAAGAGACAGATAAATAAGAGAATACCTGGGAAAGGTGTCACAGTGAGCTCCGACTATCGCTGGTAAGAATCAAAAACATATTGTATGATTTTTCTCCACAACACAACTTACACAAATGCAACCTACACAACTCACAAACACAACCAACACTATTCACAAACACAACCTGCAAGGCTTACACAAACACAACCTACACTACTCACAAGTAAAATCAACACCACTCACACAAACAACATACACAACTAACAAACACAATTTACACAAAGATAACACACAACTCACACAAATGGAACACTTAAAACTTAATTCACATCAACAAAAAGTGCACAACTCGCACAAGCACAATCTACACAATCACAACCTACAGAACACACACAAACACAATTCACACAACTTACGCAACTCAGACAAACAATTCACACAAGCTAAACCTACACGACTCACAGAAATGCAACTCACGCAAACTTAATTCACACCAATAAAATTTGCACAACATACACAACTAACACAAAAACAACCTACACACCTAACACAAACACAACCTACACACCTGACACAAACACATCCTACAGAACTGACACAAACACAAACAACACAATCCACACAAACACAATTAAAAACTCACACTAGCACAACTTACACAACATGCACAAACACAATTCACAGAACTCACACAAACACAACCTACACCATTCATACAAACACAATTCACACAACTTACAAACACAATTCACACAACTCACAAACACCATTCATACAAACATAAATCACATAACTCACAGAAATGCATTTTACCCAAACTTAACACACAACATGTTAACTTAATTCACAACAAAATTCACAGCTCAGTAAATCAGCTCAGGCTAACACAATTCACAATTGCTGGCATGCCAATGCTAACGTGATTTCACAGGATACAAACAATGCAGAATGAATTAGGACAATGAGTGTGCTTATCTTTACGTTCGATTTATTCATTAAACAATGTGTGAGTGGCCAATATAGAAATACAAAGTTGAAGATGTTTTGGATAAAATTCTGTTCCCAACTCACAACGGTACATTGTTTAGTGAATCTATCACTACGTTATGTGCAGGATATAAAACTGTGTGTGCTGGGAGTTATATACTAAACCGGCAATTATCAGAAATTATCCTCTGTTTTTCTCCTCTCTCGTCTGTCGCAGATTTTGTATGATGGAGCCGCCGGCGCCGCTCGGGGTTCTTTCCCGCCTCTATATTTACGCAATTCACGGATATGTGTGTGAGATCTTTTTCACAGCGACCCTTGACTTCATTGGCAGCGGTGATTGGCGATTTCAGGGCATAACCAGCATCTGGGCGCTGTTTATCTATGGTGCAGCCATGCTGGGAGTTGAGCGCATGTACTTATCGCTTCGCTCCCGCTGCGGATTTATTCCGCGTGCGCTCCTGTACACTTTGTGGGTTTATATGTGTGAATTCAGCTCTGGGTGGCTTCTGCAATGTGTGGGTGCCTGTCCGTGGGACTACAGTCACTACCCGTATAACTACGCTGGCCTCGTGACCCTAGAGTACGCCCCATTCTGGTTCATTGGCTGTATCATTTTGGAGAAAGTGTTAATTTGGCACACATTGCGCCTACGGCTCGATCAGACGTGGGAAACGCAGAAAAAAAAAACGAAAAAGGACAATTGACCCAAAGTGGGTGCATCGTGCAGGATTGGCTGAGACAGAACTGTTTAACCTTGACATTTGTCAGTTGACCCCTTCAGGGTGCACAGGGAACCTGTAAGAAAAGCAGCGGAGATGGACTAGATTGTGATGTTTCTTATTACTGTGCTCAATATATTTACATGATCCTTTCAATGACAGGCTTACAGAACCCATCAGTTACCCCACGAGGACTAACACCTTTCGATTGTGGGGGCCCGTTACACTGGGCACCATTCAGGCTCCAATGGTTCTGTCAGCCTGTCATTGAATGGATCATATAAAATGCATTTATATTTATATTCTATTCAATGCCGAGGACTCAAATTCCTGGATTACATGGAATTATGAAGAGCATACCTGTGGCAAAAACTGAGATTTTCTGATAAGCACTTTCTGTTCTTTTATTAACTGTTACTGGATATCGGAAGGAGAGACTGTGTAACCCAACTACCTTTTATTAGTTAATACAATGCTAAATAACAATCCGCACACCAGTCAAGCCATAAGACTTGCTTTCCCCACAGAAATCACAAATTTGCAGTGATTTTACTACCGCAAAGGATTCTGGGTGGATTTGTGATTTCTGTGGGGAAAGCAAGTCTTCTGGCTTGAATGGGGCGCAGATTGTTGTTTAACATTGTATTAACTAGCCACAGACTCCAGGTGGTCCCCACCATAACCTGTTTGGGTTTTTCCTCCCTTTTATTAAATATATATTCTGTGGGTGTAAGAAGTAGGGGGGGCTGTATCATTCTCAGATCATTCTCCATGTTTGGTCCTTTATGTGAACGTATAATAGCAGACCACCCTCTATTTATTTACTAAATCATGTTAATGTGAATAAGGACTGTCCCTCCTAAACAGGGAGACTTTACACAATGGAAACTAAAGAGTTTTGCAAAACAGAAAGAGGACACACGGACTGAGACTGACAACAGGTCCCACGGGTTCACGGCCAAACTTCTGGAATAAAAGGGAATCATGACGTGTCACACGTGTCACGTGTCCTTAAGGTGTTAAATGAGTTGGTTACGGTCTCAATGAAGCTTTCATAACTTTAACATATCAGCGGAGGAGACGCAAAGAACAATGAAAACATTTCGCATTAGTCTTGCTTGCGTGTTCATCTACCTGTTTTTTTTATATTTAATTAATTCACATTTCTAGGGCGAGACCGGGTTACTTAAATTAACTGGGAGAAACCCGTAAACCGGTCTTACTTTTTTAGAATTCCCAAATATTTTATTGTCAAAAAACTAATAAAATACAAACTGCACCCAGAGTCCCCCCCCCCCCCCCCCCCCCCATGTTATACAGAACAAATCTACCCCCGTCTGATTTTATTGGGTCGCTTTGCTCGGGCCTGTTTGTGAAATCGCTAATATCCTGTATACATGGAAGCGAGCCATGTACATATTATGAAGATTTCCAGATAATTGCACATCATTCACTATGACATCCAACAAGTTCATCTGTCTCAGGTGTTATTTTTAAAACCGTGAATCACACCTAATAAAAACAAATGATGCAATTTACACCAAACTTCAAGTTTGGGTGCCAGTTTTCTAATCCCCCAAATTCACAGTTTATTATAGAAAACATCTGCATTCTTTAGTTCTCCTAGGGGGTGCATAGTCCCTGGGTATCAGACCCCTATGCAGCAGTCCTGGATTTGGGGTTACCAGATACCCCAACAGTTCAATTGTATTTTTATGAAAAGAGTAGTAACTGATTAATCACTAAGGGTTCAGTTCTATTCTGTAAAAGGTAGGTGGTGTTCAATGGCTGTTCTCTTCTTCATTACCATAACTCCCAAGTGTCCCTATTTAGGAAGACAGTCCCTATTTTGGACCATATTCCTGAGTCCATCTTTTGTAGGAGCTCAATATGCATGGCAGGTCTGCGACTATAACAGAGCTCCACAGCAATAATACTCCCAGTAATGTGTCTGAGTGTATAACAGAGCTCCACAGCAATAATACTCCCAGTAATGTGGCTGAGTGTATAACAGAGCTCCACAGCAATAATACTCCCAGTAATGTGTCTGAGTGTATAACAGAGCTCCACAGCAATAATACTCCCAGTAATGTGTCTGAGTGTATAACAGAGCTCCACAGTAATAATACTCCCAGTAATGTGTCTGAGTGTATAACAGAGCTCCACAGCAATAATACTCCCAGTAATGTGTCTGAGTGTATAACAGAGCTCCACAGCAATAATACTCCCAGTAATGTGTCTGAGTGTATAACAGAGCTCCACAGCAATAATACTCCCAGTAATGTGTCTGAGTGTATAACAGAGCTCCACAGCAATAATACTCCCAGTAATGTGTCTGAGTGTATAACAGAGCTACACAGCAATAATACTCCCAGTAATGTGTCTGAGTGTATAACAGAGCTCCACAGCAATAATACTCCCAGTAATGTGTCTGAGTGTATAACAGAGCTCCACAGTAATAATACTCCCAGTAATGTGTCTGAGTGTATAACAGAGCTCCACAGCAATGATACTCCCAGTAACGTGTCTGAGTGTATAACAGAGCTCCACAGCAATAATACTCCCAGTAATGTGTCTGAGTCTATAACAGAGCTCCACAGCAATAATACTCCCAGTAATGTGTCTGAGTGTATAACAGAGCTCCACAGCAATAATACTCCCAGTAATGTGTCTGAGTGTATAACAGAGCTCCACAGCAATAATACTCCCAGTAATGTGTCTGAGTGTATAACAGAGCTCCACAGCAATAATACTCCCAGTAATGTGTCTGAGTGTATAACAGAGCTCCACAGCAATAATACTCCCAGTAATGTGTATGATTGTATAACAGAGCTCCACAGCAATAATACTCCCAGGAATGTGTCTGAGTGTATAACAGAGCTCCCCAGCAATAATACTCCCAGTAATGTGTCTGAGTGTATAACAGAGCTCCACAGCAATAATACTCCCAGTAATGTGTCTGAGTCTATAACAGAGCTCCACAGCAATAATACTCCCAGTAATGTGTCTGAGTGTATAACAGAGCTCCACAGCAATAATACTCCCAGTAATGTGTCTGAGTGTATAACAGAGCTCCACAGCAATAATACTCCCAGTAATGTGTCTGAGTGTATAACAGAGCTCCACAGCAATAATACTCCCAGTAATGTGTCTGAGTGTATAACAGAGCTCCACAGCAATAATACCCCCAGTAATGTGTCTGAATGTATAACAGAGCTCCACAGCAATAATACTCCCAGTAATGTGTCTGAGTGTATAACAGAGCTCCACAGTAATAATACTCCCAGTAATGTGTCTGAGCGTATAACAGAGCCCCACAGCAATAATACTCCCAGTAATGTGTCTGAGCGTATAACAGAGCTCCACAGTAATAATACTCCCAGTAATGTGTCTGAGCGTATAACAGAGCCCCACAGCAATAATACTCCCAGTAATGTGTCTGAGTGTATAACAGAGCTCCACAGCAATAATACTCCCAGTAATGTGTCTGAGTGTATAACAGAGCTCCACAGCAATAATACTCCCAGTAATGTGTCTGAGTGTATAACAGAGCTCCACAGCAATAATACTCCCAGTAACGTGTCTGAGTGTATAACAGAGCTCCACAGCAATAATACTCCCAGTAACGTGTCTGAGTGTATAACAGAGCTCCACAGCAATAATACTCCCAGTAACGTGTCTGAGCGTATAACAGAGCTCCACCGTAATAATACTCCCAGTAATGTGTCTGAGTGTATAACAGAGCTCCACAGCAATAATACTCCCAGTAATGTGTCTGAGTGTATAACAGAGCTCCACAGCAATAATACTCCCAGTAACGTGTCTGAGCGTATAACAGAGCTCCACCGTAATAATACTCCCAGTAATGTGTCTGAGTGTATAACAGAGCCCCACAGCAATAATACTCCCAGTAATGTGTCTGAGTGTATAACAGAGCTCCACAGCAATAATACTCCCAGTAATGTGTCTGAGTGTATAACAGAGCTCCACAGCAATAATACTCCCAGTAATGTGTCTGAGTGTATAACAGAGCTCCACAGCAATAATACTCCCAGTAACGTGTCTGAGTGTATAACAGAGCTCCACAGCAATAATACTCCCAGTAATGTGTCTGAGTGTATAACAGAGCTCCACAGCAATAATACTCCCAGTAACGTGTCTGAGCGTATAACAGAGCTCCACCGTAATAATACTCCCAGTAATGTGTCTGAGTGTATAACAGAGCTCCACAGCAATAATACTCCCAGTACTGTGTCTGAGTGTATAACAGAGCTCCACAGCAATAATACTCCCAGTAATGTGTCTGAGTGTATAACAGAGCTCCACAGCAATAATACTCCCAGTAACGTGTCTGAGTGTATAACAGAGCTCCACAGCAATAATACTCCCAGTAATGTGTCTGAGTGTATAACAGAGCTCCACAGCAATAATACTCCCAGTAACGTGTCTGAGCGTATAACAGAGCTCCACAGCAATAATACTCCCAGTAATGTGTCTGAGTGTATAACAGAGCTCCACAGCAATAATACTCCCAGTACTGTGTCTGAGTGTATAACAGAGCTCCACAGCAATAATACTCCCAGTAATGTGTCTGAGTGTATAACAGAGCTCCACAGCAATAATATTCCCAGTAATGTGTCTGAGTGTATAACAGAGCTCCACAGCAATAATACTCCCAGTAATGTGTCTGAGTGTATAACAGAGCTCCACAGCAATAATACTCCCAGTAATGTGTCTGAGTGTATAACAGAGCTCCACAGCAATAATATTCCCAGTAATGTGTCTGAGTGTATAACAGAGCTCCACAGCAATAATACTCCCAGTAATGTGTCTGAGTGTATAACAGAGCTCCACAGCAATAATACTCCCAGTAATGTGTCTGAGTGTATAACAGAGCTCCACAGCAATAATACTCCCAGTAACGTGTCTGAGTGTATAACAGAGCTCCACAGCATTAATACTCCCAGTAACGTGTCTGAGTGTATAACAGAGCTCCACAGCAATAATACTCCCAGTAATGTGCCTGGGTGTATAACAGAGCTCCACAGCAATAATACTCCCAGTAATGTGTCTGAGTGTATAACAGAACTCCACAGCAATAATACTCCCAGTAATGTGTCTGAGTGTATAACAGAGCTCCACAGCAATAATACTCCCAGTAATGTGTCTGAGTGTATAACAGAGCTCCACAGCAATAATACTCCCAGTAATGTGACTGACTGTATAACAGAGCCCCACAGCAATAATACTCCCAGTAATGTGTCTGAGTGTATAACAGAGCTCCACAGCAATAATACTCCCAGTAATGTGTCTGAGAGTATAACAGAGCTCCACAGCAATAATACTCCCAGTAATGTGTCTTAGTGTATAACAGAGCTCCACAGTAATAATACTCCCAGTAATGTGTCTGAGTGTATAACAGAGCTCCACAGCAATAATACTCCCAGTAACGTGTCTGAGTGTATAACAGAGCTCCACAGCAATAATACTCCCAGTAACGTGTCTGAGTGTATAACAGAGCTCCACAGCAATAATACTCCCAGTAACGTGTCTGAGCGTATAACAGAGCTCCACCGTAATAATACTCCCAGTAATGTGTCTGAGTGTATAACAGAGCTCCACAGCAATAATACTCCCAGTAATGTGTCTGAGTGTATAACAGAGCTCCACAGCAATAATACTCCCAGTAACGTGTCTGAGCGTATAACAGAGCTCCACCGTAATAATACTCCCAGTAATGTGTCTGCGTGTATAACAGAGCTCCACAGCAATAATACTCCCAGTAATGTGTCTGTGTGTATAACAGAGCTCCACAGTAATAATACTCCCAGTAATGTGTCTGAGTGTATAACAGAGCTCCACAGTAATAATACTCCCAGTAATGTGTCTTAGTGTATAACAGAGCTCCACAGCAATAATACTCCCAGTAATGTGTCTGAGTGTATAACAGAGCTCCACAGCAATAATACTCCCAGTAATGTGTCTTTAAGCTACAATAAATGCGTTTAAATAAGACACATTGTTCTCATTTTAGTTGTATAAATTGTTATTAGTAAGTCACCTACATTTTCTAAGTATGCTCCTCTCTAGCTCTCTCTATAAGCTCCGTGTTTTAGGAGATATGTGCTCCTCTCTAGCTCTCTCTATAAGCTCCCTATTTTTGTCCTGTTTTCTATATTGAGTGATCACTTACTGGGTTATTACTAAAGTGAGAAATGTCGTGGTTTCGAATCGAATTTCACATTTTAGCCGAACTGGAATCATCGCTGATTTGGAGAATGTCCCAAGATCAGCTATTTTGGTCTGTTTTTAGAAGTTATAGTGTTGATGTTATGGTGTGTATATTACTGCGCCTTCACATTGATCCTGTGGGTTACATGCTCTGGCTCCCGGACACGGAGAGTTTATCAGAGGTTAAGGGATGAGTCATCCCTAAATCTTTATAAACAACATGTTTGGAAATCGTGTAATCCTGAATGTATCACTGAGAGAGAGAGACACCCTGGCCTTGGGACAGAGCCCGACCAACATCGACTGACTCCGTACTCACAGGACGTACGGAGATATTGTGTAAATGTCATATCGTGTGTCATCCATTATTTATCTATCCTTTATCTATTTATCTATTGGTCTGCTTGTCTGTCTATCTCTGTCTGTCTATCTATCCTCTATCTATCAATCAATCTATCTGTCTGTCTGTCTATCTATCCATTATCTATCCATACTTTATCTATCTATTCATCTTTCTATCCATTATCTATCTATCCTTTATCTATCTATTTATCTATTCACCTATACCATTATCTATCTATCTATGCATACTTTATCTATCTGTCTGCTTGTCTATCTCTGTCTGTCTGTCTCTGTCTGTCTATCTATCCTTTATCTATCAAGCTATACTTTATATATTTGTCTATCTGTCTGTCTATCTATCTGTCTGTCTGTCTATCTATCCTTTATCTATCAAGCTATACTTTATATATTTGTCTGTCTGTCTGTCTATCTATCTTCCAATCCAATGGTGAATCTCCCAAGACGCAGTTATAATATGTACATGCAAAAAAAAAAAGAATATTAACTACAAATGAATGTTATTTACCTGTTTAATCCTACTCGGAATTACCAAACCAGATTCTGGCCTGCAGGGGGTGCTGTTTTACCACTATCTCCCCGTTAACCTCCCTTACGGCCAGATCAGACCAAAGTGATCAGCGTTGGATTTTTTGTGGTTTAGGTTAATACATACGAGATGTATCAGTTTGTTTCATTTTTAGATAATACATGAAAAAATGACATTGAAAGTGTATAAAGCTCTTTAAATGGAAACAAGTAAATTAAAATGTATGCTTTCATTGTGGAATCTGTGAATAAAATATTGAATCAGTTTATTGAATCTATACATAATATTTTATTAGATAACCTTAGATTCTTATTATTACTATTTATGGTATACCTTTCACTTGTTTCTCTACAGTTTTTGGTATATATCTGGAATGGGAGGGAATGCCCTGCCTAATTTTGTACAACCATCACAACTTTTACAACTTTTCTAATCGGGAGAAAGTGGGCCACTTTGTGTTAATAATAAAAATAATAATTAAATAATAATGTGGCTAGGCATTTCAGCTTCCACATAGTACAAGATACGATACGTAGAAAAATAAATTGTGACATGCTAAAAGAACTAAACTGGCTGTCGCTGGAATCCAGACGCACCGTTCATCTTTCCAGCCTTGTGTTTAAGAGCTTTTCTGGGAAGCTCCCGCCCTACCTGAGCAGAAGGCTCCTCGGTTGTTCCCACCTCCTATAACCTCCGATCCAGTACCAGCACTTTATTTAGTCTACATCAATACAAAAAGAAAGCGGCCCGATCCTCCTTCTCCTACCGAGCACCGCAATTGTGGAACGACCTCCCGCACACTTTAAAATCTTCCCCAAGCCTAAAGTCCTTTAAGAGATCCCTCTCTACATACCTCCAAACAGAATGCACCTGTCATGGTTGATTATATATTTCCTACCTGTTCGGTGTTACATTTTGTAAATATTGTGTATTAATATTGTTTTTGTATATTATTGTACACTAACTGTATCAATGCAGTGTTTGTGGACCCAGGACATACTTGAAAACAAGAGAAATCTCAATGTATCTTTCCTGGTAAAATATTTTATAAATAAATTAGAGAGAAATAATATGTACATTTTAGAAAATGATTTCAAGATTTTACATAACTGGTCATGTGATCCAATATGGCCACCAGGCCAGGACGCACATACTCCATTTTGCAGAAGGCTAAGAATGCCATAGATTTTTTTTTTTTTATCACCACAGAAAATTTAAAGGTCATGCACTTCTTTATTATGGTTGTTTGAAAAATACATATCAGGTTTTTTGAAAGTTTAGATTTTCCCCTCCACGAACATTGGAGACTGTAAGCTCGTTTGAGCAGGGTCCTCTTCAACCTATCGTTCCTGTAAGTTTTCTTGTCATTGTCCTATTTATAGTTAAACCCTCCCTCTCATAATATTGTAAAGCGCTACGGAATCTGTTGGCGCTTTATAAATGGCAATAATAATAATAATAATAATAATAATAATTGAATGCTTAGGGTGTAGGACCCAAAGAATGACACATCTACTCAATTTTAGTTCAATAATGCATAGGAAGAATATACTGAAAGATTTTTTGCATAAAACCAGTATAGGCATAGATTTAATTCTTATAGGTACGTTTTTCATATGATTTCAATTTATTAGGGGAAAAAAATCATTGGAAAAAGTCTATGGGGATATTTTTACACACGTCGTTTGAGCAGTTTACAAGCATTTGCAAAGATTATCCGAAAATCGAGGCCTACGTGACAAATGGACTTGCCCTGCACAGATCTGAATATTGGCCACAACATGGGATTCACATCTATCGCCTCGATTTGATTTGTTTAAATCTGTGAGAATCATTTCTGAGGATCCCTTCCCACATTTACCCCTGTATTCATTGTGTATTTCATTGTTACAGTTAATTGCTATATTTTGATTTATTATCACACTGTTTGATTACTATGTATTTGAAATACATTTAAATTAATTAAATGAAGGCCTATGGCCTCAATTGAATATATCTGGATAAGGTTCAAATAATTCCATTTAATATAACTTTTAAAATGTTTTAATATTTGGAGTAATATTTTAATGTTTTGAATTTTTTTTATATATTGGTATATTTATTGATACATTATATATCTTTTTATATTATCACATTTTGAAAAGCAAATCACTGGAAAAGCTTATCTAAATATATTAAATCAAGGCCTTTGCTAAATCATTTAAAAAGGTTTTTTCGAACGGATTGTGATCCATTTCTGAAGTTGATCCAAACAAATGAAATCGAGGCCTAGATCAGCTTTCTTTCATCCCTGTGAGTGAAACAAGTTCTGGGTGATTTGTTTTAAGCTTTGTAGTTTTCTCTACTCTGAGTTTCTAGTTTGTAAAGATGGGGGTCTCTCCGTATAATCCCCCCCTCCCCCCCCCCCCCCCCCAGTCTGTAGAATAATCTCCTAATAGTCTCTGTCCCCTCCTTCCTCAGATTCCTCATTTTCATGTGAAGAGCTCCTGGACACTTTGTATAGAGAGGAAACACTTTGTTATTTGGAATAACAGTCCCAGCCCCCTGTGAATGGACCCTGGCTGTAAAGGGCACAGCTGGAGGTGTAATAAACAAGACCAGAGAAGGTGGGGGTGGTCACAGAGACCCTCCCTGACTGCCCTACATCCCCTTTCAGTGTGACAAAAGGGGACCCCCTGCCGGTCTCTGGCTGACAATGCCTGCGCCTGCTGGGGGTTGATGTCTCTGGTGGAGGACAGATGTTTTCGCATAAACTGGCACCACCACAGGAAAGATTCTAAGCATGGCCTATGGCAGCGCCCATCCCCCTCATCCCAAAAATCTGATCCCCCTCTCCCTTAGGCCAACGTGCCAGCCCCTTCTTCCTCTTAGCCCAAACAGGCCGGAACAGGATTACCACTTAGACCAGAGAGGAATAAATCAGAGATTGGTAAACTGGATAATCAGTTAGTAGATACCTGGAATAGCCTTCCAGTGGGAGCAGTAACAGTGATATAGAAAGGGTAGTAGATACCTGGAATAGTCTTCCAGTGGGAGCAGTAACAGTGATATAGAAAGGGTAGTAGATACCGGGAATATCCTTCCAGTGGGAGCAGTAACAGTGATATAGAAAGGATAGTAGATACCTGGAATAGCCTTCCAGTGGGAGCAGTAACAGTGATATAGAAAGGGTAGTAGATACCGGGAATATCCTTCCAGTGGGAGCAGTAACAGTGATATAGAAAGGATAGTAGATACCTGGAATAGTCTTCCAGTGGGAGCGGTAGCAGTGATATAGAAAGGGTAGTAGATACCTGGAATAGCCTTCCAGTGGGAGCAGTAACAGTGATATAGAAAGGGTAGTAGATACATGGAATAGCCTTCCAGTGGGAACACTGATATAGAAAGGGTAGTAGATACCCGGAATAGCCTTCCAGTGGGAGCAGTAACAGTGATATAGAAAGGGTAGTAGATACCGGGTATATCCTTCCAGTGGGAGCAGTAACAGTGATATAGAAAGGATAGTAGATACCTGGAATAGTCTTCCAGTGGGAGCGGTAACAGTGATATAGAAAGGGTAGTAGATACCTGGAATAGCCTTCCAGTGGGAGCAGTAACAGTGATATAGAAAGGGTAGTAGATATCTGGAATAGCCTTCCAGTGGGAGCAGTAACAGTGATATAGAAAGGGTAGTAGATATCTGGAATAGCCTTCCAGTAGGAGCAGTAACAGTGATATAGAAAGGGAAGTAGATACCTGGAATAGCCTTCCAGTAGGAGCAGTAACAGTGATATAGAAAGGGTAGTAGATACTGGGAATAGCCTTCCAGTGGGAGCAGTAACAGTGATATAGAAAGGGTAGTAGATACCGGGAATAGCCTTCCAGTGGAAGTAACATAGGTCTTATATTTTCACAATGCACAACTATAGAGCCAAAAGGGCTTTAACCCCTTAAGGACACATGACATGTGAGACGTGTCATGATTCCCTTTTATTCCAGAATTTTGGTCCTCAAGGGGTTAAGGGGCCCTGGTCCAAAACATTAACCTACTGCAACATACCATGGGGGAAGTCTCCTGGATAATAGGGCTCCTGGGAGCCACACCCCAGTTTTCTCGCTCTTCTCATCCTCCTTGGCATTAAATGGGTTCTGGGAGACCCTAACAGGATTATCAGAGTATATTATTTCTCTAACTGCAGGATTAGGGCTGGGAGAACAATCTGTCGCCTCCTAGAGGTTAATCGGCTCCCTGCAGTGCAGCTCACTTTGATGTCTGATAATAAGTAAAGCTCTGTGTCGGCATTCAGCCTTACTAGCCTGAAATCCTGGATCCCAATATCCCTGACTGTCTCATCCCCCCTCTTACATGTCTCCAGACTGGTACTGGCCAGTCTCTCACTGCACATTGGCTAACAGTGTAATATCCCTGTCTGTCTCTTACTTATATACAATATTACTAATAAAAACTTCCAGTAATGACTCGCCTCGTGTGCCCCTTGGAATGACTGTTAAGGTTCACAGGTTGTGGAGGCTTTGTGCACTCCCATCAGTCCAGCTCCTCACACCTCCTATAACACACACTACCTGAGCCGCACGCTCACTGCAGCTCCCCACACCTCCTATAACCCACACTACCTGAGCCGCACGCTCACTGCAGCTCCCCACACCTCCTATAACCCACACTACCTGAGCAGCATGCCCACTGCAGCTCCCCACACCTCCTATAACCCACACTACCCGAGCCGCACGCTCACTGCAGCTCCCCACACCTCCTATAACACACACTACCTGAGCAGCACACTCACTGCAGCTCCCCACACCTCCTATAACACACACTACCTGAGCGACACGCTCACAGCAGCTCCCCACACCTCCTATAACACACACTCTGAGCAGCACACTCACTGCAGCTCCCCACACCTCCTATAACCCACACTACCTGAGCAACACACTCACTGCAGCTCCCCACACCTCCTATAACACACACTACCCGAGCAGCACACTCACTGCAGCTCCCCACACCTCCTATAACCCACACTACCTGAGCAGCATGCTCACTGCAGCTCCCCACACCTCCTATAACCCACACTACCTGAGCAGCATGCTCACTGCAGCTCCCCACACCTCCTATAACCCACACTACCTGAGCAGCACACTCACTGCAGCTCCCCACACCTCCTATAACCCACACTACCTGAGCAGCATGCTCACTGCAGCTCCCCACACCTCCTATAACCCACACTACCTGAGCTGCACACTCACTGTTGGCGATCTCAGCCAATCCATTACTTTCCTATAGGAAAGCATTGGGAGGCTATTGTGTCTCCACATCTAACCTCCATGCTGTGCCAATTAGCATCCCCTCTAAGAGATGCATTGAATCAGAGCATCTCTATAAGGAACGTTCAGCGCCTCCATTCAGATCCTGGAGACACTGAAAGTTGGTTTAGCACTGACCCAGAAAGCACCTCTAGTGGCCGTCTGAGTGACTGCAGCTAGATGTATTACTAGGCACAAATGTAAACACTGCAATTTCTCTGAAAAGGCAACATTTGCATTGAAAAGCCTGCATTAAGCTGTAGTGGTTCTGGTGACTATAGTGTCCCTTTAAGAATCCCCAGGGCCCTAGCAGGATGCCAGATTGAGACCAGCTCTTTAGGCCGTGGACTCTGTTTCTGTGAGGGTTGTTTGTGTGGGAGAGACTGAGGGTTGTGTGTGTGGAGGAGGCCGAGTGAGCCTGTGTGTGAAATCTATTTGAGTGTTGAGTGGAGGGAAGTCTGAGGATGGTGTGTACACACACACACACACACCATTCGTATTTGAGCCACGTTCCTGTTCCTTTACCTCTTGGTTGTAAGAAGATGGATTCTGTGGGGGCTGGCTGGGTCTTCAAGGAGTTGATAAGAGTGGACTGGGGGTTCCACTTCTGTCCCCTCGCTCCCCGCATGGCTCTCGTGATGTGAAGTGTGATCGCTTCCTCTCAGCTCAGCACGCTGTGCAGCGGAACCTGCAAACCAACAGGGGCCAGGAACTGGCACACATTAAGGGCCACAGCAGCCAACTGGACCCTTATTAGAGATCCCCGATGCGCCCACAAAATGCCAGCTATTTGGAACATGTAAAAAAACTCAAGGAACCTCCAGAACCAGAGCTCCAGGCCCAGGCAACAGCCGCCAATGCGGTCTAATGGCTTGTCCGGCTTACTCAAGCTCCTCACGCCTCCTATAACACACTACCTGCACTATCTCCTTCTAGTGCACCTCTATGCACCATTCTTCGCTTTACTGTGTTTGAGAAGGTACAGTGTCAGGGCTGAAACAGGCCCCTTATCACTCACATGACATTTTTACACACTTATGTCTGGACCAATGTCGCCCAGAATTCATTTCGAATAGTAGAACTAAACTAAACTGTTCTGGATCTATAAACGTGCAGAGAGACTTTAAATAAGAGAAATTTACGATTTTAGTTATGATGAAAATATGGAAAACATGAACTTGTGTCTCCGAGAAGATATGATAACATTATAGAAATATATAAAGGGCCAGTACAGACCGCCCATCCGGTAACTTGGTCATTAATAGGACAAGAGGCCTCCCATTAAGACCTGAAGGAAGGAGACAAAAATAGGTGGAAGAACGTGACCAAAAGATATTTAACCATCTGGATGTTCTTAAAAAAAAAAATAATAGATGAATCCAGATATAATCGTTAATATGGAAATTATCGTCCTGCAAAACCAGGCGGAAGCAGATTGCCATTTTGTAGTCAGCAAGGTTTGGATGTTAACTTTTTTTATGCCTATTTACTTCAATATTGGGGTTTTCACCTTATTCTGGATCTACAGCAGGAACAGAGATGTGTGAAAGGTCTAACTGATGAGCCAAAGTGTTTTTTCCTAACCGTTTTCTGTCCGTTTTCGCAAAATCCATAAAATGCAGATTGAACGGATGGATTTGCACACTTTGACGGTCCCCATTTATCTTTTTTAAATCACTCTCTGGCCGGTTACAGCCAGAGCTCGCAGTGTTTGTACCCACATAACGCAAACACCAAAACATTAAACAGTGTCATTCTCCCCATCTGACAAATTCAACACAAAATGCAAGGTAATTTTTTTGTTTTATCCAAAGATTTATTAATATAAATTAAAGTTTTTTTTTTTTAAGGAAAAAAAAAAAAAAAGTTGAACTAAATGTAAAGCAAATAATTTAAAGCACACAATAAAAACACAGCATTACAAATAATAAAAAAAATCAATAACTAAAACAAAAAACACTCACATAAGATAAGTTAGAAATATAAAAAAAGACGATTCGCTACCAGTGATAATAAATAAAATGGCACAGACAAGGGAACTCCTGTCGAACTCTTGGCAGAGTTTTATAAATATATAAATATCCATTTTAAAGCCACCGATCTGTGGACGGCAGACAGTATATAGTGTCGGATGGGCCCCAAATGTTGCACGAAGAGAGAATTGCAAATAAAAACACAGGGAGGGGAACAGAGAGGTTAACGAGGAGAGAGACTTAGCGCACTGTTACTGCGAATACATTGCAAATCCTTCACATGCTGGGCGTTGAAACGTTTACCAAGCCCCCTTCCCCCTCCCCCCCCCCTTTTCTGTACCTCACAATTTGAAAAAGGAAAAAAAAAAAAAAAATCACAATAAAGTAAAAATTGGAACGAAAAGAAAATTACACACACACAGATTAGGATATTCAGTGAATGTATAAATTGTTAGGCATTAAAAAGTGAATCTGAAATAAAAAAATGTTAACACTAAAAACCAGCTACAACCCTTAAAAAAAGGCCAGGTGTAGTGGTCGAAAGCCACTTCCAGTGATGCAATACAGAACCATGAGGAATGTAGGTGTGCAGTGGCTTCCAATTACTTTTTTCTTTAATGAGCGTGGCACATATTCAAGTAATGACCCAATGGAAAATAAATTAATTATTATTTTTATAATTTAGTCGATGTAACCCAAATAAAAACATATGCATTTAATTATGTTTCGTTTCATTGGGGCTATATCTAAAAACAGCAGATCTCTCGTCTGCAGCCTTTGCAAGCCCTCCCCTTCTAACCCCGCCCAGACTTTCTGTGGCTGTCCAATCACAGACTGCCCAATGCAGCTCAATGAGAAGTACTTGCAGTTCAGGTTCTCTGAGCAATGGCTGCCTCTTGAGTTTAGCTCTACTGAGCTAAACAAACCAGGAAGTAACGGGACCGTAAAGTGAGCCAAATCAACTTTAGGTGGGTTTACCTTTGTGCACCAGAGGGGATAAGGGATTCTCCCGATGCGCTGTACAGCGACAGCGTGCCACCATGACATCAGGAATGCGCATGCCCAATAGTGGGGTAGGGTATTTTTACGGCGCAAGTACACATGCGCCAGCATTAGTTGCTACTGTGGTAGCGCCATCAAAATACCCTACCCTTCACAGCGCACAAAACAACCGATGCTGGCGCATGCATACGTGTAACTGCACTAAAACGTGTGCACTTGGTGAATCACCTAGCCCCTCTTGGTGGGGTGCAGGCGCCCCATCACGGGTAAGCCGATCTACAGCCAATATGGCTCACTTCCGGTGCAGGGTTAGGAATTTTCACTAGTTAGGGTTTTTTTGTTTTTTTTTAATAGAATACCGGCTGTCTGAAAGTCAGGGGTATGTAACAAGGTTCATTTCCAAACGTGACAATTTCAATTGAAATCGCAACTCTTTGTAAAATAAAAATTAAGAGGACATATTCCTAATAGGACACTTTTTGTAAATAAAAAAATAAATAAAAATAGGACATTCTTCACACAAAGCATTTCAGCAAGCTTAAGTCCTCTAAGGGTCTGGATTGCCCCTATCATTGTACCTTGGTGGCTCTAAATGCTAATGCTATAAAAGGTTTGGCCATTTATTATGGGTTGTGGGGGGAGCTGGAGTTGTAGGACTTCCCCCTATTTCAGCCATGCTCCCGTCATATTGCCCGTTTATACAACATGTATTTGGCATTTTATATTACAGAGTACTCTTCCCATGGATGGCACCCTCTGTGCATTTGGCAGCTAATGTAAACTAAATCGTGTTAAATTCATTGCCATCATTTGTTAAACAATTAATGTTTTTAGTTAGAGCAACTGGTTCACCAGTAAAGCAGATATAAAGACTCTGCAAAGCCGCTTCCTCCAACAAAAAGGGCACCATTCACCGAAGGAGCCACGTCGCAGAGTCCTTATTTCGGCTTTGAAGCATAGACTTCTGACCGAATTCACACAGTAGCCTTCACATTTCTATTGGATCACTATTAAGACAGGTACAAGATTGGTGGGATAACTGCCCCAGTTAAAATAAAATAAAAAATTGACAGCCTATCCGAGATTCAATAATAGCAGGACTGTAAATTACATCATCCTAGTTAGATCCCAAAAATCCCAAGGAGAAGCTCTTCGGATTCTTGTGATACTAAACTTTTCTGAAGTAGTTAAATACTCAAGACCTGTATAACAACATTGGATAGTATTTTCTCTGATGGTACGTTTAATACAGGACGGCCCCTAACCCCGGCCTAGAGAGAAACTAGTTGGATGTTAGTTGCTGAGCCCATCTAATATGCAGAGCCAAACATACAGTTTAGACATATCACTAAGATAGTCCAGCCAGATCTACACGTGACCTTCCCACATGTCCATATCAGCCTTCATTCTGCTGTATTGGGATGACAACAAGAAGTCACCTGGCCATGTCTGGACATGGAAGAGATCTCTAAACCTTATTTAATCTGACAGTTTACTGAAAATTGGAAGACGTTTGGCTTCTTGAGAGGTGACACTGGTGGAATCACCATCCTTTTTCCTTCTGTCGTCATGCTCTTCTTTGGATAAGCAGCTCCAGGTTTCCGCAAGCCCTGGGTCCTCTGTTGGGCTAGGGGTAAGATGAAGGACTATACCATCATTTTCCATGCTTTGTAAAGTGGGGTATGTTGGGGTTATGGATTGAAGAATGGAGGATAGGCTCAGTGTAATGGGAGAAGAAGAGCAAAAAGGACTAGATGTAAAGTTCTGAGTTGGGGTGGAGGGAGAGAAGGAGGACAGGGAAGAAACAGAGGAGAATATGGAATTTGAGGAACAGGAGGAAGAAGGGATTCCAGAACAGCTCAAACTCTGTCTCAAAGCAGGAGGACCTGGCCTTCTATTTCCATCACAGAACCTCTGTTCATCAGCATTGTGAATGAAGTGACAACGGGATCCATAAGGACAGAATCCAATGGTATGATACGTTCGGCACAGCTCCGTCTTGTATTTGGGATGCCGATTAAGGCCACGAAGCTCACTTGTCCCATGTGCAAACTGGCATTTGGACCCATATTTACAGGATCCGCTCTCATGAAAGGTACGGCAGAGTTCGGTCTTATAGCGAGAGGACAGTGGTCTGGAGGCTCCTGGCTGTTTTGTGCTATCCTCAATCATACTAACAGAACGCTCAGCCTGAAATGGGATCAGTCGCAGGGAATTTGCAGGAAGTATCTCGATGTTCTGGTTTTCCAGTGACCAAAGTGGAAAGTCAGTCAGCTGCTCGTAAGTGGTCTTATTCTTGTTAAGGTTGGTGGGACAGGAGAAGAAGTTATGATTCCTCCTCATACATGGGTTCAGATTTATGTTTACATCTGGCCGCAGGGAAAGACATTCCTACGAGAGAGAATAAGTGGGAAGATTAAAGACAGGTGACAAAACGGTCCAACACTCCATGAAACCAGAGGAAGGTCCAGAATAAAAATGTTTGAAAGGAATGGTTAGAAATAATCACACACTCAACTTCTGGAGTCAATTATTCACACTTATCTGCTAGAAGCACTCATGGGTTTTGGAATAAGGAACCCACCAGCAACTTAAAGGGACACTTCACTGCCCAAATACTAAATTAATAGAAATTCACTGTTTAGTACATATACCCCAAAATAGAACATATATGCTTTTAATTATGCATTTTTTCATTGGGGGTCAATCTAAACAGCTTCCAAGCCCTCTCCTTCTAACCCCGCCCACACTGTGAAGAGAACACTCTTCACACAGATATTTAGCAAGCTACATTGCTTTGGGGGGGTCTAGAGAGTGTCCCTTTAAACATGAAATGGGAGTAAACAGGGATAACATTAAGTGAAAATGACTTCGTAAAACAGAACGCTCAATGCATGGGGGCAACAACAAACCAGGCAACAATGCCAGTCAGCTATTGATCAAAATAAAATTCTACCTCTTTACTAAATCAATGAATACTGATATGCTGTGTTTTCCACTAGAAAAAGTGGATAGGTGCAATACAAAATTAATCAGGCCTTTTAATAAAAATAAAAAAAAAATCATTAAAAAATATATTAAACTCTTTCTCCAAACCTTTTTTGTTTACTACAGAATAATGTTTGATCGGCATTATTCTGTCAGTGTCCCCTACAAATTATATGAAAAAAAATTAAGTTTTTAAAAAAAGTTTAACTTACCTTAATCCAGCGCTGGGTGTAGAGAATTCACATTAGGAAGCCTTTAACAAATTTTATGGCTGTCCAAGTCATGTGTGCTGGAGGTGCAACTTGCCCCCGGCACAGAGTGTAAATAACTCTGGATGTGCACATCCAGACTCCTGCCACAATGACCACTTCAAAATGCAGAAGTGGTCATGGTGGTTGGAGTATTTAAAGGGACTCTATAGGCATCCAGACCACACCATCTCATTGAAGTGGTCTAGGTGCAGTGTCCCTGGCCCCTTAACCCTGCAGTGTAAAACATTACGGTTTCAGAGTTAAGCAGTGTTAAGACTACCTCTAGTGGCCCTCAACCAGACAGTCACTGGAGGCGCTTTCTGCAGTTTCACGGAGTTTAACTTCATGAAACAACGCTGGACGTCCTCACGCTGTGCATCATCCAGCGTCTTCAAAATCCCCGTATCACAGCACTGAGTCAACGCTTTCCTATGGGGGAAGGCCTAATGCAAGCATGGCACTTGGATCATGCCGACATTGGAGCAAGCAGAGACAGAACCAGCTGAGGGACCTTGGCGGGGGAAACAGGTAAGTAACTGCGGCGGCAAGGGGAGGGACACTACAGTTTTAGGAGTTCAGCTTTGTATTACTAACACTAAAGTGTCCCTTTAACATGTGAACAGGTTGTTGATCCCCAGTATGGCGTTGAGAAGGAATTTCTCAATTTTTGTGACAATTGGGCAACGCTGCAAAATGAGTTTTTCACCTTTTTTTGGATCAACAGGATAAAAAGAGGTGTTTAAAGGTTAATGAGTTTGTTTTCCCCCCAACCTAGATTACTGTTACTATTTAACTGCTAGAAGCAAACACTCAAATCTTATCTAACAGCGAAAATTCAAATACATGGGGTGGGTTACAATGTGACTCACACTGCAATATACAGGAGATAAACTGCACATACAACACAAACACACAGCTCAACGCATGGGGCAAAAAGCTCTGCATACACACAGCTCAACGCATGGGGCAAAAAGCTCTGCATACACACAGCTCAACGCATGGGGCAAAAAGCTCTGCATACACACAGCTCAACGCATGGGGCAAAAAGCTCTGCATACACACAGCTCAACGCATGGGGCAAAAATTTCTGCATACACAGCTCAACGCATGGGGGGAAAAAAGCTCTGCATACACACAGCTCAACGCATGGGGCAAAAAGCTCTGCATACACACAGCTCAACGCATGGGGGGAAAAAAGCTCTGCATACACACAGCTCAACGCATGGGGGGAAAAAGCTCTGCATACACACAGCTCAACGCATGGGGAAAAAGCTCTGCATACACACAGCTCAACGCATGGGGAAAAAGCTCTGCATACACACAGCTCAACGCATGGGGAAAAAGCTCTGCATACACACAGCTCAACGTATGGGGCAAAAAGCTCTGCAAACACAGCTCAACGCATGGGTCAAAATGCTCTGCAAACACACAGCTTAGTGCATGGGTCAAAATGCTCTGCAAACACACAGCTTAGTGCATGGGTCAAAATGCTCTGCAAACACACAGCTTAGTGCATGGGTCAAAATGCTCTGCAAACACACAGCTTAGTGCATGGGTCAAAATGCTCTGCAAACACAGCTTAGTGCATGGGTCAAAATGCTCTGCAAACACAGCTTAGTGCATGGGTCAAAATGCTCTGCAAACACAGCTTAGTGCATGGGTCAAAATGCTCTGCAAACACAGCTTAGTGCATGGGTCAAAATGCTCTGCAAACACAGCTTAGTGCATGGGTCAAAATGCTCTGCAAACACAGCTTAGTGCATGGGTCAAAATGCTCTGCAAACACAGCTTAGTGCATGGGTCAAAATGCTCTGCAAACACAGCTTAGTGCATGGGTCAAAATGCTCTGCAAACACAGCTTAGTGCATGGGGCAAAATGCTCTGCAAACACAGCTTAGTGCATGGGGCAAAATGCTCTGCAAACACAGCTTAGTGCATGGGGCAAAATGCTCTGCAAACACAGCTTATTGCATGGGGCAAAATGCTCTGCAAACACAGCTTATTGCATGGGGCAAAATGCTCTGCAAACACACAGCTTATTGCATGGGGCAAAATGCTCTGCAAACACACAGCTTATTGCATGGGGCAAAATGCCATGCAAACACACAGCTTATTGCATGGGGCAAAATGCCATGCAAACACACAGCTTATTGCATGGGGCAAAATGCCATGCAAACACACAGCTTATTGCATGGGGCAAAATGCCATGCAAACACACAGCTTATTGCATGGGGCAAAATGCCATGCAAACACACAGCTTATTGCATGGGGCAAAATGCCATGCAAACACACAGCTTATTGCATGGGGCAAAATGCCATGCAAACACACAGCTTATTGCATGGGGCAAAATGCCATGCAAACACACAGCTTATTGCATGGGGCAAAATGCCATGCAAACACACAGCTTATTGCATGGGGTAAAATGCTCTGCAAACACACAGCTTATTGCATGGGGTAAAATGCTCTGCAAACACACAGCTTACCCCATGGAATAAAAGGCTCTGCACAGTAATACACAGGTATTGCAAGGTTAGTTAGTTCCTTACATTGGAAAAGTTGGTGTCAAGTTCTGGGAAGGGACTCGGCAGGCTGGAAGGCATGGCTGTCCTAGGGAGCCTGGGATGGGTTGAGGAGCTGGGTACTTGGTTCTGGAAGCTCTCTGGTGGATGGTGGGTCCTCACAGCTGGGTACTTGGTTCTGGAAGTTCTCTGGTGGATCCTCACAGCTGGGTTCTTGGTTCTGGAAGCTCTCTGGTGGATGGTGGGTCCTCACAGCTGGGTAATTGGTTCTGGAAGTTCTCTGGCGGATGGTGGGTCCTCACAGCTGGGTAATTGGTTCTGGAAGTTCTCTAATATATGGTGGGTCCTCACAGCTGGGTACTTGATTCTAGAAGTTCTCTGGTGGATGGTGGGCCCTCACAGCTGGATTTGGGGAGCCTGGGAGGTCAGAGATGGAGATTTTGGCCCAGGGGGGCTCGGGCACGTTGTGGAGGCTCAGAGCTGTGTGGTTGTGGGTCTCCTCGTCTTTCTTCTCTGCAAAATCAAAGTTCCAGCAAACTTTTCAGGACATTCCCACCAAGACTGTTCTCTCCACGTGGTCCACACTGCCCCTCCCACCATTAGAAATCTACTCTGTGATTGGCGGATTCTTCTTACTGAGTTATCTCTGGCAGGAGGGGGGCAGAGAGATAGATACATTGTTATTGTAATAAACAGATACAATGTTACTGGTTATAATATACAGAAAGATACAGTGTGTAATAAACAGATACAATGTTACTGGTTGTAATATACAGAGAGATACAGTGTGTAATAAACAGATACAATGTTACTGGTTGTAATATACAGAGATATACAGTGTGTAATACAGAGATACGTTGTTACTGGTTGTAATATACAGAGATATACAGTGTGTAATAAACAGATACAATGTTATTGGTTGTAATATACAGAGAGATACAGTGTGTAATAAACAGATACAGTGTTACTGGTTGTAATATACAAAGAGATACAGTGTGTAATAGATACATTGTTCCTGGTTGTAATATACAGAGATACAGTGTGTAATAAACAAATACATTGTTACTGGTTGTAATATACAGAGAGATACAGTGTGTAATACACAGGTACAATGTTACTGGTTGTAATATACAGAGAGATACAGTGTGTAATACAGAGATACAATGTTACTGGTTGTAATATACAGACATATACTGTGTGTAATACAGAGATACGTTCAGGTTCCCCATAGTCCTGCAATGTAAAGCTTGCCATTTGGGGAGAAACGTGCAATGTTTACATTATAGGGTTAATCCTGCCTCTAGTGGATGTCTTCCTGAGATTTAGCTGTGTGAAACGATGCTGGACGTCCTCACACTGTGCATGACAACATCCAGCGTTTTCTAAATCCCCCCAGGAAATCATTGGTTCTGAGCTTTGCTTTACGCTCTGTCCATTAGGTTCCCCCATTGGCTGACGTCAGAGGAGGAGCCAGCGCTGGGATCCCTTTATTTGCCACCGGGGGCAATGGGCACTATAGTGTTCCTTTAACAGCAATTAAAAATACCAACAAATGAGATGCAAAGTTATTGTTTTTATTTTAAAATTCACAGCTGGTCACATTTCTGAATTTTATTGAATCCACGTGAAGCCCTATCGCAGACACTGTAAAGTAACACTCCGAGCACCATAACCACTACAGCTTCCCTTACTGGCTAAAGTGCCCAGGGTGCCCCCCCACCTCCATCCTCATTGTATGTAGTCAAACCATTTTATAATATTTTGGCTTTTTATCTGGTGTCTGCCGGGTGCCCCTCTCCCCCTCCACTACTGACCATAAAGAGCTGGAAGTTCTTTGTTTCAGCTAGGCCGAAACAGTGCAAGGCTTATCTGACTGGCTGAGAGTGATTAGCCATATAGTGCAGGGCTTAGCTGACTGGCTGAGATTCATCAGCCATACAGTGCAGGGCTTATCTGACTGGCTGAGAGTGATCAGCCATACAGTGCAGGGCTTAGCTGACTGGCTGAGAGTGATCAGCCATACAGTGCAGGGCTTATCTGACTGGCTGAGAGTGATCAGCCATACAGGGCAGGGCTTATCTGACTGGCGGAGAGTGATCAGCCATACAGTGCAGGGCTTATCTGACTGGCTGAGAGTGATCAGCCATACAGGGCAGGGCTTATCTGACTGGCGGAGAGTGATCAGCCATACAGTGCAGGGCTTAGCTGACTGGCTGAGTGTGATCAGTCATACAATGCAGTGCTTAGCTCACTGGCTGAGAGTGATCAGCCATACAGTGCAGGGCTTAGCTCACTGGCTGAGAGTGATCAGCCGATACAGTGCAGGGCTTAGATCACTGGCTGAGAGTGATCAGCCGATACAGTGCAGGGCTTAGCTCACTGGCTGAGAGTGATCAGCCGATACAGTGCAGGGCTTAGATCACTGGCTGAGAGTGATCAGCCGATACAGTGCAGGGCTTAGCTCACTGGCTGAGAGTGATCAGCCATACAGTGCAGGGCTTAGCTCACTGGCTGAGAGTGATCAGCCGATACAGTGCAGGGCTTAGCTCACTGGCTGAGAGTATAGAGCTGATGCATTGCAGAGCTTAGCTCAAGACAACTAACGGAAGCTCCCCTGTTGTGGAGACAGGAGCAGCACTTAGTGGACTCCAGCTAAGAAGTTAAAGCATTCTACACCAGTCTGACTCCTTACATTGAATGCTGCAGTGGTTGTGGTGTCCGGAGTGTTCCTCTAACTCCATGTTAAGGAAAAAATGAGAGTGATCAGCCATACAATGCAGGGCTTAGCTCACTGACTGAGAGTGATCAATGATACAGTGCAGGGCTTAGCTCACTGGCTGAGATTGATCAGCCATACAGTGCAGGGATTAGCTGACTGGCTGAGAGTAATCAGCTGACACATTACAGGGCTTAGCTGACAAGCTGGGAGTGACCAGCCATACACTGCAGGGCTTAGCTCACTGCCTGAGAGTGATCAGCCGATACAGTGCAGGGCTTAGATCCCTGGCTGAGAGTGATCAGCCATACAGTGCAGGGCTTAGCTCACTGGCTGAGAGTGATCAGCCAAAACAGTGCAGGGCTTAGCTGACTGGCTGAGAGTGATCAGCCAAAACAGTGCAGGGCTTAGCTCACTGGCTGAGAGTGATAAGCCGGTACGGTGCAGGGCTTAGCTCACTGGCTGAGAGTGATCAGCCAAAACAGTGCAGGGCTTAGCTGACTGGCTGAGAGTTATCAGCCACACAATGCAGGGCTTAGCTCACTGACTGAGAGTGATCAATGATACAGTGCAGGGCTTAGCTCACTGGCTGAGATTGATCAGCCATACAGTGCAGGGATTAGCTGACTGGCTGAGAGTAATCAGCTGACACATTACAGGGCTTAGCTGACAAGCTAGGAGTGACCAGCCATACACTGCAGGGCTTAGCTCACTGCCTGAGAGTGATCAGCCGATACAGTGCAGGGCTTAAATCCCTGGCTGAGAGTGATCAGCCATACAGTGCAGGGCTTAGCTCACTGGCTGAGAGTGATCAGCCAAAACAGTGCAGGGCTTAGTTGACTGGCTGAGAGTGATCAGCCAAAACAGTGCAGGGCTTAGCTCACTGGCTGAGAGTGATAAGCCGGTACGGTGCAGGGCTTAGCTCACTGGCTGAGAGTGATCAGCCAAAACAGTGCAGGGCTTAGCTGACTGGCTGAGAGTTATCAGCCACACAATGCAGGGCTTAGCTCACTGGCTGAGAGTGATCATCCAATACAGTGCAGGGCTTAGCTCACTGGCTGAGAGTGATCAGCCGATACAGTGCAGGGCTTATCTCACTGGCTGAGAGTGATCAGCCATACAGTGCAGGGCTTAGATCACTTGCTGAGAGTGATCACCCGATACAGTGCAGGGCTTAGTTCCCTGGCTGAGAGTGATCATCCAATACAGTGCAGGGCTTAGCTCACTGGCTGAGAGTGATCAGCCATACAGTGCAGGGCTTAGATCACTTGCTGAGAGTGATCACCCAATACAGTACAGGGCTTAGCTCACTGGCTGAGAGTGATCAGCCATACAGTGCAGGGCTTAGCACACTGGCTGAGAGTGATCAGCCATACAGTGCAGGGCTTAGCACACTGGCTGAGAGTGATCAGCCATACAGTGCAGGGCTTAGCTCACTGGCTGAGAGTGATCAGCCGATACAGTGCAGGGCTTAAATCACTGGCTGAGAGTGATCAGCCATACAATGTAGGGCTTAGCTCACTGGCTGAGAGTGATCAGCTGATACAGTGCAGGGCTTAGCTCACTGGCTGAGAGTGATCAGCCATACAGTGCAGGGCTTAGCTCACTGGCTGAGAGTGATAAGCCATACAATGCAGGGCTTAGCTCACTGGCTGAGAGTGATCATCCAATACAGTGCAGGGCTTAGATCACTTGCTGAGAGTGATCAACCGATACAGTGCAGGGCTTAGCTCACTGGCTGAGAGTGATCAGCCATACAGTGCAGGGCTTAGCACACTGGCTGAGAGTGATCAGCCATACAGTGCAGGGCTTAGATCACTTGCTGAGAGTGATCAACCGATACAGTGCAGGGCTTAGCTCACTGGCTGAGAGTGATCAGCCATACAGTGCAGGGCTTAGCACACTGGCTGAGAGTGATCAGCCATACAGTGCAGGGCTTAGCTCACTGGCTGAGAGTGATCAGCCGATACAGTGCAGGGCTTAGATCACTGGCTGAGAGTGATCAGCCATACTATGCAAGGCTTAGCTCACTGGCTGAGATTGATCAGTCGATACAGTGCAGGGCTTAGCTCACTGGCTGAGAGTGATCAGCCATACAATACAGGGCTTAGCTCACTGGCTGAGAGTGATCAGCCATACAATGCAGGGCTTACCTCACTGGCTGAGAGTGATCAGCCATACAGTGCAGGGCTTAGCTCACTGGCTGAGAGTGATCAGCCGATACAGTGCAGGGCTTAGATCACTGGCTGAGAGTGATCAGCCATACAATGCAGAGCTTAGCTCACTGGCTGAGAGTATACAGCTGACGCATTGCAGAGCTTAGCTCACTGGCTGAGAGTGATCAGCCATACAGTGCAGGGCTTAGCTCACTGGCTGAGAGTGATCAGCCGATACAGTGCAGGGCTTAGATCACTGGCTGAGAGTGATCAGCCGATACAGTGCAGGGCTTAGCTCACTGGCTGAGAGTGATCAGCCGATACAGTGCAGGGCTTAGATCACTGGCTGAGAGTGATCAGCCGATACAGTGCAGGGCTTAGATCACTGGCTGAGAGTGATCAGCCATACAATGCAGGGCTTACCTCACTGGCTGAGAGTGATCAGCCATACAGTGCAGGGCTTAGCTCACTGGCTGAGAGTGATCAGCCGATACAGTGCAGGGCTTAGATCACTGGCTGAGAGTGATCAGCCATACAATGCAGAGCTTAGCTCACTGGCTGAGAGTATACAGCTGACGCATTGCAGAGCTTAGCTCACTGGCTGAGAGTGATCAGCCATACAGTGCAGGGCTTAGCTCACTGGCTGAGAGTGATCAGCCATATAGTGCAGGGATTAGCTGACTGGCTGAGAGTAATCAGCTGACACATTACAGGGCTTAGCTCACTGCCTGAGAGTGATCAGCCATACAGTGCAGGGCTTAGATCCCTGGCTGAGAGTGATCAGCCATACAGTGCAGGGCTTAGCTGACTGGCTGAGAGTGATCAGCCAAAACAGTGCAGGGCTTAGCTCACTGCCTGAGAGTGATCAGCCGATACAGTGCAGGGCTTAGATCACTGGCTGAGAGTGATCAGCCATACAATGCAGGGCTTAGCTCACTGGCAGAGAGTGATCAGCCGATACAGTGCAGGGCTTAGCTCACTGGCTGAGAGTGATCAGCCATACAGTGTAGGGCTTAGCTCACTGGCTGAGAGTGATCAGCCATACAATGCAGGGCTTAGCTCACTGGCTGAGAGTGATCAGCCGATACAGTGCAGGGCTTAGCTCACTGGCTGAGAGTGATCATCCATACAGTGCAGGGCTTAGCTCACTGGCTGAGAGTGATCAGCCGATACAGTGCAGGGCTTAGATCACTGGCTGAGAGTGATCAGCCATACAATGCAGAGCTTAGCTCATTGGCTGAGAGTATACAGCTGATGCATTGCAGAGCTTAGCTCACTGGCTGAGAGTATACAGCTGACGCATTGCAGAGCTTAGTTCACTGGCTGAGAGTGATCAGCCATACAGTGCAGGGCTTAGCTGACTGGCTGAGAGTGATCAGCCAATACAGTGCAGGGCTTAGCTGACTGGCTGAGAGTAATCAGCTGACACATTACAGGGCTTAGCTGACAAGCTGGGAGTGACCAGCAATACACTGCTGGGCTTAGCTCACTGCCTGAGAGTGATCAACCGATACAGTGCCAGGCTTAGATCTCTGGCTGAGAGTGATTATCCAATACAGTGCAGGGCTTAGCTCACTGGCTGAGAGTGATCAGCCATACAGTGCAAGGCTTAGCTCACTGGCTGAGAGTGATCAGCCATACAATGCAGGGCTTAGCTCACTGGCTGAGAGTATGCAGCTGATGCATTGCAGAGCTTAGCTCAAGACAACTAACGGAAGCTCCCCTGTTGTGGAGACAGGAGCAGCACTTAGTGGACTCCAGCTAAGAAGTTAAAGCATTCTACACCAGTCTGACTCCTTACATTGAATGCTGCAGTGGTTGTGGTGTCCGGAGTGTTCCTCTAACTCCATGTTAAGGAAAAAATGAGAGTGATCAGCCATACAGTGCAGGGCTTAGTTCACTGGCTGAGAGTGATCAGCCATACAATGTAGGGCTTAGCTCACTGGCTGAGAGTGATCAGCCATATAGTGCAGGGATTAGCTGACTGGCTGAGAGTAATCACTTGACACATTACAGGGCTTAGCTGACAAGCTGGGAGTGACCAGCCATACACTGCTGGGCTTAGCTCACTGCCTGAGTGTGATCAGCCGATACAGTGCAGTCAGGGCCGGATTAAGAGCCCAGTGGGCCTGGTGCTGACAATTATGATGGGCCTAATTACAAAATCTTATTTACCAAAAGCACTAAAACAGTCCTACCTCCTAAGCGTCAAGTATCTGATGTAGATGGTGCTGGAGGGAAACTCATAGGATGCAGCTATGAGAAAACACATACCTTATTCTAATCTGTCCCCTAACAGCAGTGTCCAGTAAAGCAGGAAGTCTATGGGTAAAAGGGTGGGCCACTGACAAATCTGCCGAAAGGGGCGAACATACACAAAAAGGGGGCATATCTGTGTCCCCATGCCTCCCAGTCCCTTAGTGTCTGTGTCCCCAAGTCACTTGGACACTAGGGGACACAGAGACATTGGGACACTGGGAGACATGGGGACACCAAGATACTAGGGAACACTGAGAGACCTGGGGACACCGACTCTTGGGGACACTGAGAGACATGGAGAAATGGGGACACTGGTTGACTTTGGGACACGAGGGGACATGGGAGACATGGGGCACTGAGACACTGTGATACATAGGGGACACTGATATATAGGGGACACTGGAGACTTGATAAAGACCTGGGTACAGGTCAAAACATTGTCCAATAAACCTGCTTAAATCTATCACAGTGAGTGCCTGAGATTTTTTGTTCTTCTATACCAGGGAACACTGAGACATGGGGACACTGAGAGACTAGGGGATTCTGAGACACCAGGGACACTAGGAGACATGGGGCACTGAGACACTCTGATACATAGGGGACACTGTGATACATAGGTGACACTGGAGACAGGTCGAAACATTGAGTGCCTGATATTTTTTCTTTTATACTAGGGGACAATGAGAAACTAGGAGACATGGGGACACTGGGAGACATTGGGGTACTGAGACACTGGGAGACAAGGAGACTTTGGGAGACTAGAAAACACTCACACTACGGACATTGAGAGACACGGGGATACGGAGATACTAGGGACACTGGCTGGGAGACATGGGAACACTGGGATAGCCCCCAGGTCTCAAAGTCTCCCCGTGTCCCCTAGTGTCTCAGTGTCCCCTAGAGTCTCAGTGTCCCCTAGTGTCTCCTAGTGTTTGTATCCCCATGTCTCCCAGTGTCCCTTAGAGTCTGTGTCCCCATGTCTCCCAGTGTCCCAATGTCACTAGGACACCCGGGAGACTAGGGGACACAAACACCAGGGACACCGAGAGACACCAGGGACACTGGGAGACATGGGGACACTGAGAGGCTAGGGGCCACTGGGAGACATGGGGTCACTGTGTCCCTAGTGTCTCAGGGTCCCCATGTTCCCCAGTGTCCCTATATGTCTCAGCGTCCCCAAGTCTCTCACAGTCCCCATGTCTCGCAGGCTCGGAGCTGCTGTCTGGACTCTCTGTGCAGAGCTGCTCCCTGCGGATCAGTGAGTAGACAGGCAGGGAGGGAGATGCTGTAACTTCTCTTCCCTGCCTCTCTCCACACAAACATCGACCCCTACTGGCCGGCGCTGGTATTGCAGAATAATCTCTGTTTATACTGAGACAGACATTTGTATTGCCGGTATTACTGCAATATCGGCACCGGCTAGGCAGCCTCAAATACCGGAGAAATACTTCAAAGGAATACCTGGCAACCAAAAGAAATACATGAGAAATACCTAGCAACCCTAAGAGTAGTGTGTGTAAAAAAAAAAAAAATGTTTAAATCAATGGGCCTATTCCATGGGCCTGGGCCTGGAGCTGCAGCTCCATCAGCCCCTATGTTAATCCGGCCCTGAGTGCAGTGCTTAGATCCCTGGCTGAGAGTGATCAGCCAAAACAGTGCAGGGCTTAGCTGACTGGCTGAGAGTGATCAGCCAAAACAGTGCAGGGCTTAGCTGACTGGCTGAGAGTGATCAGCCAAAACAGTGCAGGGCTTAGCTCACTGGCTGAGAGTGATCAGCCATACAGTGCAGGGCTTAGATCACTGGCTGAGAGTGATCACCCGATACAGTGCAGGGCTTAGCTCACTGGCTGAGTGTGATCAGCCATACAGTGCAGGGCTTAGCTCACTGGCTGAAAGTGATCAGCCAATACAGTGCAGGGCTTAGATCACTGACTGAGAGTGATCAGTCATACAATGCAGTGCTTAGCTCACTGGCTGAGAGTGGTCAGCTGATACAGTGCAGGGCTTAGCTCACTGGCTGAGAGTGATCAGCCATACAGTGCAGGGCTTAGCTCACTGGCTGAGAGTGATCAGCCATACAATGCAGGGCTTAGCTTACTGGCTGAGAGTGATCAGCCGATACAGTGCAGGGCTTAGCTCACTGGCTGAGAGTGATCAGCCGATACAGTGCAGAGCTTAGCTCACTGGCTGAGAGTGATCAGCCGATAAAGTGCAGGGCTTAGCTCACTGGCTGAGAGTGATCAGCCGATACAGTGCAGGGCTTAGATCACTGGCTGAGAGTGATCAGCCATACAATGCAGAGCTTAGCTCACTGGCTGATAGTATACAGCTGACGCATTGCAGAGCTTAGCTCACTGGCTGAGAGTGATCAGCCATACAGTGCAGGGCTTAGCTCACTGGCTGAGAGTGATCAGCCGTACAATGCAGGGCTTAGCTCACTGGCTGAGAGTGATCAGCCGATACAGTGCAGGGCTTAGCTCACTGGCTGAGAGTGATCAGCCGATACAGTGCAGAGCTTAGCTCACTGGCTGAGATTGATCAGCCAATACAGTGCAGGGCTTAGCTCACTGGCTGAGAGTGATCAGCCGATACAGTGCAGGGCTTAGATCACTGACTGAGAGTGATCAGCCATACAATGCACAGCTTAGCTCACTGGCTGATAGTATACAGCTGACACATTGCAGAGCTTAGCTCACTGGCTGAGAGTATACAGCTGATGCATTGCAGAGCTTAGCTCACTGGCTGAGTGTGATCAGCCATACAGTGGAGGGCTTAGCTCACTGGCTGAGAGTGATCAGCCATACAGTGCAGGGCTTAACTCACTGGCTGAGAGTGATCAGCCATACAGTACAGGGCTTATCTCACTGGCTAAGAGTATCCAGCTGACGCACTGCAGAGCTTAGCTCACTGGCTGAGAGTGATCAGCCATACTTTGCAGAGCTTAGCTCACTGGCTGAGAGTATCCAGCTGATGCATTGCAGAGCTTAGCTCACTGGCTGAGAGTATGCAGCTGACGCATTGCAGAGCTTAGCTCACTGGCTGAGAGTATCCAGCTGATGCATTGCAGAGCTTAGCTCACTGGCTGAGAGTGATCAGCCATACAATGCAGGGCTTAGCTCACTGGCTGAGAGTGATCAGCCGATACAGTGCAGGGCTTAGTTCACTGGCTGAGAGTGATCAGCCATACAGTGCAGGGCTTAGATCACTGGCTGAGAGTGATCAGTCATACAATGCAGTGCTTAGCTCACTGGCTGAGAGTGGTTAGCTGATACAGTGCAGGGCTGAGCTCACTGGCTGAGAGTGATCAGCCATACAATGCAGGGCTTAGCTCACTGGCTGAGAGTGATCAGCCGATACAGTGCCGGGCTTAGCTCACTGGCTGAGAGTGATCAGCCGATACAGTGCAGGGCTTAGATCACTGGCTGAGAGTGATCAGCCATACAATGCAGAGCTTAGATCACTGGATGATAGTATACAGCTGACGCATTGCAGAGCTTAGCTCACTGGCTGAGAGTGATCAGCCATACAGTGCAGGGCTTAGCTCACTGGCTGAGAGTGATCAGCCATACAATGCAGGGCTTAGCTCACTGGCTGAGAGTGATCAGCCAATACAGTGCAGGGCTTAGCTCACTGGCTGAGAGTGATCAGCCGATACAATGCAGAGCTTAGCTCACTGGCTGAGAGTGATCAGCCGATACAGTGTAGGGCTTAGCTCACTGGCTGAGAGTGATCAGCCGATACAGTGCAGTGCTTAGATCACTGGCTGAGAGTGATTAGCCATACAATGCAGAGCTTAGCTCACTGGCTGATAGTATACAGCTGACGCATTGCAGAGCTTAGCTCACTGGCTGAGAGTATACAGCTGACGCATTGCAGAGCTTAGCTCACTGGCTGAGAGTGATCAGCCATACAGTGCAGGGCTTAGCTCACTGGCTGAGAGTGATCAGCCATACAGTACAGGGCTTAGCTCACTGGCTGAGAGTATCCAGCTGACGCACTGCAGAGCTTACAGTGCAGGGCTTAACTCACTGGCTGAGAGTGATCAGCCATACTTTGCAGAGCTTAGCTCACTGGCTGATTGTATCCAGCTGATGCATTGCAGAGCTTAGCTCACTGGCTGAGAGTGATCAGCCATACAATGCAGGGCTTAGCTCACTGGCTGAGAGTGATCAGCCATACAGTGCAGGGCTTAGCTCACTGGCTGAGAGTGATCAGCCATACAATGCAGGGCTTAGCTCACTGGCTGAGAGTATGCAGCTGATGCATTGCAGAGCTTAGCTCAAGACAACTAACGGAAGCTCCCCTGTTGTGGAGACAGGAGCAGCACTTAGTGGACTCCAGCTAAGAAGTTAAAGCATTCTACACCAGTCTGACTCCTTACATTGAATGCTGCAGTGGTTGTGGTGTCCGGAGTGTTCCTCTAACTCCATGTTAAGGAAAAAATGAGAGTGATCAGCCATACAGTGCAGGGCTTAGTTCACTGGCTGAGAGTGATCAGCCATACAATGTAGGGCTTAGCTCACTGGCTGAGAGTGATCAGCCATATAGTGCAGGGATTAGCTGACTGGCTGAGAGTAATCACTTGACACATTACAGGGCTTAGCTGACAAGCTGGGAGTGACCAGCCATACACTGCTGGGCTTAGCTCACTGCCTGAGTGTGATCAGCCGATACAGTGCAGTCAGGGCCGGATTAAGAGCCCAGTGGGCCTGGTGCTGACAATTATGATGGGCCTAATTACAAAATCTTATTTACCAAAAGCACTAAAACAGTCCTACCTCCTAAGCGTCAAGTATCTGATGTAGATGGTGCTGGAGGGAAACTCATAGGATGCAGCTATGAGAAAACACATACCCTATTCTAATCTGTCCCCTAACAGCAGTGTCCAGTAAAGAAGGAAGTCTATGGGTAAAAGGGTGGGCCACTGACAAATCTGCCGAAAGGGGCGAACATACACAAAAAGGGGGCATATCTGTGTCCCCATGCCTCCCAGTCCCTTAGTGTCTGTGTCCCCAAGTCACTTGGACACTAGGGGACACAGAGACATTGGGACACTGGGAGACATGGGGACACCAAGATACTAGGGAACACTGAGAGACCTGGGGACACCGACTCTTGGGGACACTGAGAGACATGGAGAAATGGGGACACTGGTTGACTTTGGGACACGAGGGGACATGGGAGACATGGGGCACTGAGACACTGTGATACATAGGGGACACTGATATATAGGGGACACTAGAGACTTGATAAAGACCTGGGTACAGGTCAAAACATTGTCCAATAAACCTGCTTAAATCTATCACAGTGAGTGCCTGAGATTTTTTGTTCTTCTATACCAGGGAACACTGAGACATGGGGACACTGAGAGACTAGGGGATTCTGAGACACCAGGGACACTAGGAGACATGGGGCACTGAGACACTCTGATACATAGGGGACACTGTGATACATAGGTGACACTGGAGACAGGTCGAAACATTGAGTGCCTGATATTTTTTCTTTTATACTAGGGGACAATGAGAAACTAGGAGACATGGGGACACTGGGAGACATTGGGGTACTGAGACACTGGGAGACAAGGAGACTTTGGGAGACTAGAAAACACTCACACTACGGACATTGAGAGACACGGGGATACGGAGATACTAGGGACACTGGCTGGGAGACATGGGAACACTGGGATAGCCCCCAGGTCTCAAAGTCTCCCCGTGTCCCCTAGTGTCTCAGTGTCCCCTAGAGTCTCAGTGTCCCCTAGTGTCTCCTAGTGTTTGTATCCCCATGTCTCCCAGTGTCCCTTAGAGTCTGTGTCCCCATGTCTCCCAGTGTCCCAATGTCACTAGGGGACATAAACACCAGGGACACCGAGAGACACCAGGGACACTGGGAGACATGGGGACACTGAGAGGCTAGGGGCCACTGGGAGACATGGGGTCACTGTGTCCCTAGTGTCTCAGGGTCCCCATGTTCCCCAGTGTCCCTATATGTCTCAGCGTCCCCAAGTCTCTCACAGTCCCCATGTCTCGCAGGCTCGGAGCTGCTGTCTGGACTCTCTGTGCAGAGCTGCTCCCTGCGGATCAGTGAGTAGACAGGCAGGGAGGGAGATGCTGTAACTTCTCTTCCCTGCCTCTCTCCACACAAACATCGACCCCTACTGGCCGGCGCTGGTATTGCAGAATAATCTCTGTTTATACTGAGACAGACATTTGTATTGCCGGTATTACTGCAATATCGGCACCGGCTAGGCAGCCTCAAATACCGGAGAAATACTTCAAAGGAATACCTGGCAACCAAAAGAAATACATGAGAAATACCTAGCAACCCTAAGAGTAGTGTGTGTAAAAAAAAAAAAAATGTTTAAATCAATGGGCCTATTCCATGGGCCTGGGCCTGGAGCTGCAGCTCCATCAGCCCCTATGTTAATCCGGCCCTGAGTGCAGTGCTTAGATCCCTGGCTGAGAGTGATCAGCCAAAACAGTGCAGGGCTTAGCTGACTGGCTGAGAGTGATCAGCCAAAACAGTGCAGGGCTTAGCTGACTGGCTGAGAGTGATCAGCCAAAACAGTGCAGGGCTTAGCTCACTGGCTGAGAGTGATCAGCCATACAGTGCAGGGCTTAGATCACTGGCTGAGAGTGATCACCCGATACAGTGCAGGGCTTAGCTCACTGGCTGAGTGTGATCAGCCATACAGTGCAGGGCTTAGCTCACTGGCTGAAAGTGATCAGCCAATACAGTGCAGGGCTTAGATCACTGACTGAGAGTGATCAGTCATACAATGCAGTGCTTAGCTCACTGGCTGAGAGTGGTCAGCTGATACAGTGCAGGGCTTAGCTCACTGGCTGAGAGTGATCAGCCATACAGTGCAGGGCTTAGCTCACTGGCTGAGAGTGATCAGCCATACAATGCAGGGCTTAGCTTACTGGCTGAGAGTGATCAGCCGATACAGTGCAGGGCTTAGCTCACTGGCTGAGAGTGATCAGCCGATACAGTGCAGAGCTTAGCTCACTGGCTGAGAGTGATCAGCTGATAAAGTGCAGGGCTTAGCTCACTGGCTGAGAGTGATCAGCCGATACAGTGCAGGGCTTAGATCACTGCCTGAGAGTGATCAGCCATACAATGCAGAGCTTAGCTCACTGGCTGATAGTATACAGCTGACGCATTGCAGAGCTTAGCTCACTGGCTGAGAGTGATCAGCCATACAGTGCAGGGCTTAGCTCACTGGCTGAGAGTGATCAGCCATACAATGCAGGGCTTAGCTCACTGGCTGAGAGTGATCAGCCGATACAGTGCAGGGCTTAGCTCACTGGCTGAGAGTGATCAGCCAATACAGTGCAGAGCTTAGCTCACTGGCTGAGATTGATCAGCCGATACAGTGCAGGGCTTAGCTCACTGGCTGAGAGTGATCAGCCGATACAGTGCAGGGCTTAGATCACTGGCTGAGAGTGATCAGCCATACAATGCAGAGCTTAGCTCACTGGCTGATAGTATACAGCTGACGCATTGCAGAGCTTAGCTCACTGGCTGAGAGTATACAGCTGATGCATTGCAGAGCTTAGCTCACTGGCTGAGTGTGATCAGCCATACAGTGGAGGGCTTAGCTCACTGGCTGAGAGTGATCAGCCATACAGTGCAGGGCTTAACTCACTGGCTGAGAGTGATCAGCCATACAGTACAGGGCTTATCTCACTGGCTGAGAGTATCCAGCTGACGCACTGCAGAGCTTAGCTCACTGGCTGAGAGTGATCAGCCATACTTTGCAGAGCTTAGCTCACTGGCTGAGAGTATCCAGCTGATGCATTGCAGAGCTTAGCTCACTGGCTGAGAGTATGCAGCTGACGCATTGCAGAGCTTAGCTCACTGGCTGAGAGTATCCAGCTGATGCATTGCAGAGCTTAGCTCACTGGCTGAGAGTGATCAGCCATACAATGCAGGGCTTAGCTCACTGGCTGAGAGTGATCAGCCGATACAGTGCAGGGCTTAGTTCACTGGCTGAGAGTGATCAGCCATACAGTGCAGGGCTTAGATCACTGGCTGAGAGTGATCAGTCATACAATGCAGTGCTTAGCTCACTGGCTGAGAGTGGTTAGCTGATACAGTGCAGGGCTGAGCTCACTGGCTGAGAGTGATCAGCCATACAATGCAGGGCTTAGCTCACTGGCTGAGAGTGATCAGCCGATACAGTGCCGGGCTTAGCTCACTGTCTGAGAGTGATCAGCCGATACAGTGCAGGGCTTAGATCACTGGCTGAGAGTGATCAGCCATACAATGCAGAGCTTAGCTCACTGGATGATAGTATACAGCTGACGCATTGCAGAGCTTAGCTCACTGGCTGAGAGTGATCAGCCATACAGTGCAGGGTTTAGCTCACTGGCTGAGAGTGATCAGCCATACAATGCAGGGCTTAGCTCACTGGCTGAGAGTGATCAGCCAATACAGTGCAGGGCTTAGCTCACTGGCTGAGAGTGATCAGCCGATACAATGCAGAGCTTAGCTCACTGGCTGAGAGTGATCAGCCGATACAGTGTAGGGCTTAGCTCACTGGCTGAGAGTGATCAGCCGATACAGTGCAGTGCTTAGATCACTGGCTGAGAGTGATCAGCCATACAATGCAGAGCTTAGCTCACTGGCTGATAGTATACAGCTGACGCATTGCAGAGCTTAGCTCACTGGCTGAGAGTATACAGCTGACGCATTGCAGAGCTTAGCTCACTGGCTGAGAGTGATCAGCCATACAGTGCAGGGCTTAGCTAACTGGCTGAGAGTGATCAGCCATACAGTACAGGGCTTAGCTCACTGGCTGAGAGTATCCAGCTGACGCACTGCAGAGCTTACAGTGCAGGGCTTAACTCACTGGCTGAGAGTGATCAGCCATACTTTGCAGAGCTTAGCTCACTGGCTGAGAGTATCCAGCTGATGCATTGCAGAGCTTAGCTCACTGGCTGAGAGTGATCAGCCATACAATGCAGGGCTTAGCTCACTGGCTGAGAGTGATCAGCCATACAGTGCAGGGCTTAGCTCACTGGCTGAGAGTGATCAGCCATACAATGCAGGGCTTAGCTCACTGGCTGAGAGTATCCAGCTGATGCATTGCAGAGCTTAGCTCACTGGCTGAGAGTATGCAGCTGACGCATTGCAGAGCTTAGCTCACTGGCTGAGAGTATCCAGCTGATGCATTGCAGAGCTTAGCTCACTGGCTGAGAGTATCCAGCTGATGCATTGCAGGGCTTAGCTCACTGGCTGAGAGTGATCAGCCATACAATGCAGGGCTTAGCTCACTGGCTGAGAGTGATCAGCCATACAGTGCAGGGCTTAGCTCACTGGCTGAGAGTGATCAGACATACAATGCAGGGCTTAGCTCACTGGCTGAGAGTATCCAGCTGATGCATTGCAGAGCTTAGCTAACTGGCTGAGAGTATGCAGCTGACGCATTGCAGAGCTTAGCTCACTGGCTGAGAGTATCCAGCTGATGCATTGCAGAGCTTAGCTCACTGGCTGAGAGTATCCAGCTGATGCATTGCAGGGCTTAGCTCACTGGCTGAGAGTGATCAGCCGATACAGTGCAGGGCTAGGCTCACTGGCTGAGAGTGATCAGCCATACAGTGCAAGGCTTAGCTCACTGGCTGAGAGTGATCAGCCATACAATGCAGGGCTTAGCTCACTGGCTGAGAGTATGCAGCTGATGCATTGCAGAGCTTAGCTCAAGACAACTAACGGAAGCTCCCCTGTTGTGGAGACAGGCGCAGCACTTAGTGGACTCCAGCTAAGAAGTTAAAGCATTCTACACCAGTCTGACTCCTTACATTGAATGCTGCAGTGGTTGTGGTGTTCGGAGTGTTCCTCTAACTTCATGTTAAGGAAAAAATATACATTGGTTTTGGTTCTTGTCTTCTGCCTAGATGAAAAAAAAACCCACAAAAACAACAACACACCGGCCACTCTTGGAAACTTGTGTCTCAAATCGAATGCAATAAATTGACTGGACTTTGCTGGATTACAATTCCTATGCTGCTCAGTTAGATTCTGGCTGTGGTTGGTGGGAGTTAAAATATACATTTGCTGTAATGGGATAGTAAGATAAACACTTACACAAACACATGGAATGCAACTGCAATCAGCCTGATCCAGTGTTTGGCTGAGCTTTATATAGCAAGTCATCATTGTAAGAGATACATAATACTTAAAATGGCCATTTAACTAATACAGTTTAAAGAAAACCTGCCGTCTTTTCTAGAAGCTTCGGACCCGAGATTTGTCCTCAATGTTTCTCGGGGTACAGGGGTAACGAGGAGGTAAGTCCCGTCTAGGTAGGTTCTGCAGCGAATGATAGGCAGGTTTTTAAGGCATTAGAAATATTTTTCACAAAATGCATTTTTTCTCAATGATTAGTTCCATGCAGTAAAAACAAGATTTGCAAGATTCCCCTTTGATGGGTTTGGGTCCATTCTAGAAAACATCCCGCATTGAGGGACTCATTCGTGTTTGAGCACAGTCGGAATATGTGGCTGCTGAATGAATCATATTACTCAATATTAGATGAATCTCTCAGTCTCGGGGTGAAGCGGCCGCCTGTGGAATAAATGGTTTATTTAAATGCTAGACTCTTGTTTGGCCCTAAAGCTACATCATTGTACAGTGCTATGAAATTTGCAGGCGCTATATAAATAATAAAATAATAATATCTAATAATAATAATATAAATAATGTAACCTAAAGAAACGGGAACACGAAATCTCTGCTCATTTGCATATTTAGCAAGGCATTCTGGGAGTGTTGTGGAGTGTGGCGCCCTGCATTGGGCAGGATTTAAACTTTGTCTTCTAACATGCAGAGAAAGTGATGAAATGGATGGAGCATTGGCAGCCAGCCCAGGAATGTGCAGAGACTTGGAAGGAGAAAGGGGGGGGGGGACGTGATGTCCTGTGAATGGAGACCATCTGCTCCCCTCACATTCCAGTAATTCACAAAGCTGGGAGAGATGGAGAGATGTATTATCATGCAGAACACCCAGAGAATGGAGGGAGAGGGAGCGATAAAACACCATAAAAGAGAAGACGTCAATACTCGTGCTCCAGCCCCGAAGCTCCGTCTTTATTCCATGATTTATTTCATATTCATCATGTTTATAGAATAATAAGCCGTGTGTCTGCCTATCACAGCTCAGCCTGGGTACACAGATTTAATCACCAATTTGTACACGGATACAGCCCAGTTCTCCAGCGGAGCCCTTTCCCTACCGCGGCGGTTTGTAGTTTCCAGTTTGGTGAATGACCCTCTTTGTGTTGGGAAAGTTTAGTGCAATTGATTGCATTGTTAAAGAGACGCTCTAACACATTACAGCTCATTGTAGTGGTTATGGTGTTCTAGGTCTACAAGTACCATCCCCCATTTTTCTTTTTGTCCAACTAGTTTGGGGTAATTTGAGAAAAACAGGGCTCTCCCTGACACCCCTGGCTCAGTGCCTCGAGCGCCTCTTCTACATTAACATAACATCTCATTTAAATGGTATTGGTTTTCATAGTTTTATTTTATTTGCATGTCATTGTGCATGGTATACAGGCCCGGACTGGCCATCGGGCATACCGGGGGGCAAATGCCCGGTGGGCCACGATGGCCGTGGGGCCGAGGCCAGCTGGGGAGATCACAGGATCTCCCCAGCCGGCAATTGCAGGTCCCGCGCTACCCGAGCGCCGGCCCCGCTGTGTGCCTTCATGGGCCGGTGGGGAGATCAAAGATCTCCCTCACCGGCCCACAGGCAGTTACAGGGGGCCACTTGCTGGGGTGTAAGGGAGGGAGGAGAGGACCCGGCGAGCTCTAGCCAGCAGCTCCGCCGGGTCCTCTCGAGGGATTCTGAGCGTTGCCGTGGTTACCGCGGCAATGCTCAGATCTCGCGAGAGTGAACTCTAGCCTGCAGGTTAGAGTTCACTCTCACCACTAGGACCACCAGGCTAAAGATAAAAAGGGAGGGGGGGGGGGTTATATATATATTTTTTTAATTATTAAATAAAAATATATAATTAAATTTAAATAAAAAATACATTCACACTAACAGCACCCTCAGACACACACAGCACCCCCAGACACACACAGCACCCTCAGACACACACAGCACCCAGACACACACCACCCTCACACACACCACTCTCAGGCACACACATCACCTTTAGACACAGCACCCTCAGACACACACAGCACCCCCAGACACACACAGCACCCAAACACACACAGCACCCTCAGACAGACAGCACCCTCACTCACACACACAGCACACTCCCACACATATACAGCACACACACACACTATATATATATATATATATATATATATATATATATATATATATATATATATATATAAAATAACCCTCAGTGAGTTAACAAAGAAAGAAAATTAGAAACCTAGAATGTGACGGCAAATAAAAACACCCTCACACACAGCACCCCTCTTACATACACACACACACACTGCGCCCCTCACACGTACAATACGTCCAAATATATATATATGCATACACACTACAGCACCCCTCACACTGCACCACTGCACACATTACGCTCCAGATACACGCTAGATCCCTTACCCTATATGCACTCTTAATCCTCTATACACACACACACGCAATCTCCTATACACACTCTGCGTCCTTTACACACTAGATCTCCTACACACACACTGCACCACCTACACACACTACATTCCTTGTCAGCAAACACATACAACATTCTCTAAACACACCCTCTCTACAACCCCTACACACACTACGTCACCTATACACACACACTACAGCCCGAATGCAGACACTCGCTACATCCCCTATAACACTATGCCCCCTATACACACACACTCTCTACAGCCCCATGCCACACATATTACACCGCAAACACAAATTAAATTGACCTATTTACACAATACCACACCACAATCAGCTCACTCAACACACACGCAATCCCACAAGCAGGCTCCAAACATATGCACCATGCACTTTACTGGCCCTTTTGTCCTCTGGTATCCCACTTGTGGAGACACGAGACAATTTAAAAGCCAACTCAGCGCAAGCATGTTATTAAATTTGCTTGCGCTGCGCAGAACAAATTCAGGGCCTTTTTCTAATGCCAGTGCTCTTCAGTGGGGCTCTGCGCATTGAACTAACATGCTCACTTTGAGAGGGGCTGTGCTTGTCATTAGTGATGACAAAACACACCCTCTCTGGCCCCGCCGCCTTCTTAGGGGGCCGCTCTGATTGAAAAATGCCCGGGCCTAATTTTTTTCTCAGTCCGGCCCTGGTCATAACAGAGAAATGGGCACAAGATAACATGCTGAATCCAGCCTCTGAGCAGAGAAAACGTTCGTGATATAGCAGTATCAAATGGAGGTAGTGTGGGGGGTAATTGTATCTAGTGATGGTCACTGTATCCAGCGTGGAGGAGAACTGTACCCAGTGATGGTCACTGTATCCAGCACAGGGGTAATTGTACCCAGTCGGGGTCACTGTATCCAGCATAGGCGTAAATGTACCCAGTCGGGGTCACTGTATCCAGCATAGGGGTAAATGTACCCAGTCGGGGTCACTGTATTATAACGCCTGCCATGCCCCTAATTTACCAAACTCCCCATCTCATCACTACCCCAACATCTATTAACACCCATCCTTCTCAGCTGTGCACAGTGTGCTATGGCTAGGCTTCACTTAATCAGAGCAGCTAATGTGCATGAGAAAGCCTATTCAGATGAACAAATCACAAATATGTAGTAAGTGAATCTTATTTGTGTTTTTTATGTTTTTAAATAGTTTCTTAATGGAGGAAAAATTAATGATTGAGAACAATATTGTGTATTGCCTTACTCTGCCACTAGATGGTGCTGTGGTCTTATTCTCAGTATGCCATGGGTGGCATGGCACTATAAGATTTACAAACAGGAGTTAACTGCACATATAGTTTCCAGACCCACCACCAGTGCCACGCAGTTCAGAGCGACATCTCGTCATGGCATATTTCAACATTGTGGGGTGCATTAAAACACCTTTTTAACTTACCTGCTTTATAACTAGCCCTTTCTGTGATATGGTGCTATATATCTATATATATATATACTGTAATAATACAATAAGCTGTAATAATACAATGAGCTGTCATAATACAATAAGCTGTAATAATACACAGAGCTGTAATCATACAAAGAGCTGTAATAATACACTAAGTTGTAATACTACAATGAGCTGTCATAATACAATAAGCTGTAATAATACACAGAGCTGTAATCATACAAATAGCTGTAATAATACACTAAGTTGTAATACTACAATGAGCTGTCATAATACAATAAGCTGTAATAATACACAGAGCTGTAATACTACAATAAATGTAATACTACAATGAGCTGTCCTAATACAATAAGCTGTCATAATACACAGAGCTGTAATACTACAATAAATGTGATAATACAATGAGCTGTAATTATATAATAAGCTGTAGCGATACAATGAGCTGTAATAATACAATGAGCTGTAATATTACAATAATCCACGATAATACAATAAGCACAATGAGCTGTAATAATGTTTCAGTGTTTGCAGATAACACAAAACTCTGTAAAGTAACACAATGTGAGCAGGATATTGCTTTGCTGCAGAGGGATGTAGATGGACTTGGGGACTGGGCACTCAAATGGCAGATTAAATTTAATGTAGAAAAATGCAAAGTTATGCACTTTGGGGTAAAGAATGCACAAGCAACTTACACCCTAAATGGCAGTGAATTATATTTGGGATAACAACACATGAGAAGGACTTGGGAATTGTTATAGACAACAAACTATGCAACAATGTGCAATGTCAATCAGCAGTGGCTAAGGCCAGTAAGGTATTGTCATGCATGAAAAAGGGCATTCATTCTCGGATGAGAATATAATTTTACCTCTTTATAAATCACTGGTAAGACCACATCTTGAATATGCTGTGCAATTTTGGGCACCTGTTCTAAAGAAGGATATTATGGCACTAGAAATAGTGCAGAGGCGGGCTATAAAATTAATAAAAGGAATGGAACATTTAATGTAAACCTCTTTAGTTTCTGAAAAAGTTTGTTGCAAAATTGGAAGCGCTTCAATCTGAGTTTTTTTTTTTTTTTTTGCCTTTTGGATCAACAGCAAAAAACAGATGTGAGAAAGCCTGAACATGATGGACGCGTGTCTGTTTTCAGCTATGTAACTATATAATACACTGAGCTGTAATAACACAATAAGCTGTAATAATACACTGAGCTGTAATAATACACTGAGCTGTAATAACACAATAAGCTGTAATAATACACTGAGCTGTAATAACACAAAAAGCTGTAATAATACACTGAGCTGTAATAATACACTGAGCTGTAATAACACACTGAGCTGTAATAATACACTGAGCTGTAATAACACAATAAGCTGTAATAATTCACTGAGCTGTAATAATACACTGAGCTGTAATAACACACTGAGCTGTAATAACACAATAAGCTGTAATAACACACTGAGCTGTAATAATACACTGAGCTGTAATACCACAATAAGCTGTAATAATACACTGAGCTGTAATAACACAATAAGCTGTAATAATACACTGAGCTGTAATAACACAATAAGCTGTAATAATACACTGAGCTGTAATAATACAATGAGCTGTAATAACACACTGAGCTGTAATAATACAAAAATCTGTAACAATACAATGAGTTGTAATAATACAGTAATCTGTAATAATACGATGAGCTGTAATAACACAATAAGATGTAATAATACAATGAGCTTTAATAACACAATAAGCTGTAATAATACACTGAGCTGTAATAATACAAAAATCTGTAACAATACAATGAGCTGTAATAATACAATAATCTGTAATAATACAATGAGCTGTAATAATACACTGAGCTGTAATAATACACTGAGCTGTAATAACACACTGAGCTGTAATAATACACTGAGCTGTAATAACACAATAAGCTGTAATAATTCACTGAGCTGTAATAATACACTGAGCTGTAATAACACACTGAGCTGTAATAACACAATAAGCTGTAATAACACACTGAGCTGTAATAATACACTGAGCTGTAATACCACAATAAGCTGTAATAATACACTGAGCTGTAATAACACAATAAGCTGTAATAATACACTGAGCTGTAATAACACAATAAGCTGTAATAATACACTGAGCTGTAATAATACAATGAGCTGTAATAACACACTGAGCTGTAATAATACACTGAGCTGTAATAATACAATGATCTGTAATAACACACTGAGCTGTACACTGAGCTGTAATAACACAATAAGCTGTAATAATAAAATGAGCTGTAATAACACAATAAGCTGTAATAATACACTGAGCTATAATAACACAATAAGCTGTAATAATACACTGAGCTGTAATAACACACTGAGCTGTAATAACACACTGAGCTGTAATAACACACAGAGCTGTAATAATACACTGAGCTGTAATAATACAATAATCTGTAATAATACAATAAGCTGTAATAATACACTGAGCTGTAATAACACAATAAGCTGTACTAATACACTGAGCTGTAAAATTACACAGAGCTGTAATAACACACTGAGCTGTAATATTACACTGAGCTGTAATAATACACTGAGCTGTAATAACAAACTGAGCTGTAATAATACACTGAGCTGTAATAATACACAGAGCTGTAATAATACACTGAGCTGTAATAACACAATAAGCTGTAATAATACACGGAGCTGTAATAATACAATGAGCTGTAATAACACAATACGCTGTAATAATACAATGAGCTGTAATAACACACTGAGCTGTAATAACACAATAAGCTGTAATAATACACTGAGCTGTAATAACACAATAAGCTGTAATAATACAATGAGCTGTAATAACACAATAAGCTGTAATAATACAATGAGCTGTAATAACACACTGAGCTGTAATAATACACTGAGCTGTAATAACACAATAAGCTGTAATAATACAATAAACTGTAATAATACAATAAACTGTAATAATACAATGAGTTGTAATAATACAGTAATCTGTAATAATACAATGAGCTGTAATAACACAATAAGATGTAATAATACAATGAGCTTTAATAACACAATAAGCTGTAATAATACACTGAGCTGTAATAATACAAAAATCTGTAACAATACAATGAGCTGTAATAATACAATAATCTGTAATAATACAATGAGCTGTAATAATACACTGAGCTGTAATAACAAAATAAGCTGTAATGATGCAATAGGCTGTATTGAAACAATAAGTTGTAATAATACAATGAGCTGTAATAATACAATAAGCTGTAATGATGCAATAAGCTGTAATAATACAAAAATCTGTAACAATACGAGCTGTAATAATACAATAATCTGTAATAATACACTGAGCTGTAATAACACAATAAGCTGTAATAACACACTGAGCTGTAATAATACACTGAGCTGTAATAACACAATAAGCTGTAATAATACACTGAGCTGTAATAATACACTGAGCTGTAATATTACAAAAATCTGTAACAATACAATGAGCTGTAATAATACAATAATCTGTAATAATACAATGAGCTGTAATAACACAATAAGCTGTAATAATACACTGAGCTGTAATAACACAATAAGCTGTAATAATACAATGAGCTGTAATAACTCAATAAGCTGTAATAACACACTGAGCTGTAATAACACAATAAGCTGTAATAATACACTGAGCTGTAATAACACAATAAGCTGTAATAATACAATGAGCTGTAATAACACAATAAGCTGTAATAATACAATGAGCTGTAATAACACACTGAGCTGTAATAATACACTGAGCTGTAATAACACAATAAGCTGTAATAATACAATAAACTGTAATAATACAATAAACTGTAATAATACAATGAACTGTAATAATACACTGAGCTGTAATAATACAAAAATCTGTAACAATACAATGAGTTGTAATAATACAGTAATCTGTAATAATACAATGAGCTGTAATAACACAATTGTAGCGGAGGGCTGATTTCTCGCAGCTATTCTCCACTTTAGATCCAAGGAAGGCTCAGGAACAAGTCCTTAGTAAATCCACAGCAGAGTTTCCAGCAGGTAAAACGGTACAGCAATATCCCCACAGCACTCCCAATAACTGGACGACACACAGTTTCAGGAGTAGAACTAGCAATCGTTTATTCCAGGGTTTCTTATAAAGCCTGCTCCCATGCAAGGGAGGGAACTACAACAATTATGATAGTAACCAATAACATTCTTGTTACCTCCCACACATCTCCTCCCCTCAGAGTGGGTCATAATCCCCTTAAGTTGTACAGTAGTTTACCCCAAACTTGGATGTACCTCTAAAATATCATATAGCTTTAATATCAGGGTACCGCTGGGTAGCCCTGATCTGGGTGAATATAATATCCAAAATTCACCCAGATCGGACCAGGGGTTCGGCAGTTACCGGCAAGTGAAGTTTGACCGACCGCACACGAGTTGGTATCCGAAAAGGGTTCCATGAGAATGGGCCCTGCGGTCGGTCTCCGTTCAGTAGTTAAAATAGACATTTACAATTGCCATCCACATTTACATTCGCCTAGATAGTGATTCCCTCATTCGGTACTTTATTACTACCGAATGGGGATTCGTTATGTCTCTCCGTTCGGCAGTTACGGAGCTCTGGAGGTCTCAGCGGTGTTTGGTTGTCTGAGTGTCCGATTTGAGTTCCAGGCACTCGACGACCAAACACCGCTGGGATTTTCATGCGTAAGATGGCCGCCGCCACGTGTACGCATGCCGAATGGCGGCCACCCAGACACAAGGTTAATGCCGGTTAACTTGTGGTTTGGGAAAGAATGTGAGCCTTAATTGCTGGCACACTTCTCTCCGGGGTGGCCCCTCCGTTCGGTAGTTTCCATAAGTATGTAGTACGGATGGAAACTACCGAATAACATATAATTCACATAATAAACAGACGAACAGCAATTTTAACATAGGGAAAAATTATACGGACACAGTCACACAGGCATTTTGCAGGACAGGCTTACTGCATTCCGCTACACTGCTCCCCCTTGCCCACAAGCCGGCATACACAGTCTGATCCCACACGGATCGGCTTGGGGATGACCGGGGTGCTCACGGATCATTTCTCCAGATCAGTTTGTCGCGACAACCCGTCGGCGTTTCCATTTTGCTTACCCGGGCGGTATTGAATGTTAAAGTCAAAAGGCTGTAGCGCCAAACTCCAGCGCAGCAGCCTGGCATTGTCCCCAGCCACCCGGTTCAGCCAGACTAACGGGTTGTGATCCGTGAGCAGCGAAAAAGCCTGTCCATACAAATAGGGTTGCAATTTCTTCAAGGCCCACACCACAGCCAGGCATTCCTTCTCGATGGCGGCGTAGCTTACTTCCCGGGGTAAAAGTTTGCGACTGATGTAAGCCACGGGATGTTCTCCGCCATCGGCCCCGACTTGGCTTAATACTGCCCCCAATCCAAACATAGAAGCGTCTGTGTGGACAAGAAAACGTTTAGTTGGATTGGGAGCGGCCAAGACAGGGGCATTAACCAGTGCATCTTTCAAGTTTTGGAATGCCTGCTCACACTCCGGGGTCCAGGTTACTTGGCGGGGAAGGTTTTTACGGGTCAGGTCAGTGAGGGGTTTGGCCAGGGCACTATAATTGGGGACAAACTTCCGATAATACCCTGCTGTCCCTAAGAAGGCTAACACCTGGGTTTTGGTCGTCGGGGTAGGCCACTGGGATACCGCCTCTACTTTGGCGGGTTCCGGCTTCTGCTTACCACAGCCCACTCGGTGGCCCAGGTACTGTACCTCGGCCATCCCGATACTACATTTAGCTGGCTTTAGGGTCAAACCGGCCTCCCTGATCCTGTCTAGGACCGCTCCTATATGGGCCAAGTGTTCCTGCCAGGTATCGCTAAATATGGCAATATCATCGAGATATGCGCAGGTATAGTCTTGGAACCCATCTAGGAGACGGTCCACCATCCGCTGGAAGGTAGCTGGCGCGTTTTTCATCCCAAACGGCATGACCTTAAATTGGTACAGGCCGAATGGGGTGACAAAGGCGGACTTGGGGATGGCGTCCGGGGCCAGGGGAATCTGCCAATACCCTTTGCACAGATCAATCGTGGTAAGGTATTGCCCCCTGGCCATCCGGTCTAGTAACTCATCGATCCTAGGCATCGGGTATGCGTCGGATACGGTCTTCTCATTCAGTCTCCTGTAGTCCACGCAAAAGCGGGTCGTGCCGTCCCGCTTTGGTACGAGGACCACTGGAGATGCCCAGGGACTATCTGAGGGCTCAATCACTCCTAACTGTATCATCTCCTCAATTTCTTTGCGCATATTCTCCCGGACCGCTTCAGGGATGCGGTACGGGGTCTGGCGCATGGGGAGTTGACCTGGGGTGTCTACTCGGTGGGTAGCCAGAGGGGTGTATCCAGGTACATTAGAAAAGGTTTCCTGCTTTTCCTGCAGCAGCTGTTGTACCTCGATACGCTCCTGTGGGCTCAACCGATCCCCCAATACAACTGCTCCTAAATCCCCAGCCAGCTGTCCGTCTTCTAACAGATCGGGGAGGGGTAGGCTGTCGCTCTCTTCAGAGGTGGGGGCGCAGATCGCTGTCACCTCCTCTGAACGTTCCTGGTAAGGTTTCAGCATGTTCACATGGATCATGCGTCGCCCCCCATTCCCTGCGCAGTGGCCAATTATATACGTGGTGTCACATCGTTGTTCTACCACTCTATAAGGACCTTGCCAGGCGGCCTGTAGCTTATCGTGTCGAACAGGTTTTAAAATTAAAACTTTCTGTCCGACCTGAAAGCTGCGGTCCCTGGCGCCTCTATCGTACCAGGTGCGCTGCCGCGTCTGAGCTGCCTGTAGGTTTTCCTTTACCGTCTTGGTGAGGGCTTCCAGGCGATCTCGGAGGGCCAACACATATGGTACAATAGGGGTACCGTCCACGCTACGGTCTCCCTCCCAGTGCTCTCTAATCAAGTCTAGGGGCCCCCTTACTCTCCTCCCGAATAGCAGCTCAAAAGGGGAAAATCCTGTAGATTCCTGCGGCACTTCCCTGTAAGCAAACAGTAAGTGCGGCAGGAATTTTTCCCAGTCTCGGTGAGTCTCTGCGAAGGTTCGTAGCATCTGTTTTAAGGTGCCATTGAACCGTTCGCAGAGCCCATTAGTCTGGGGGTGGTACGGAGCACTAATTATAGGCTTAATTTTACAGAACTTCCAGAGTTGTTGGGTAACCTCTGCCGTGAACTGAGTGCCCTGATCCGAGATGATCTCCCTGGGTAGCCCCATCCGGGAGAAAACCTGCATCAGCGCCTCAGCCACCGTCTCTGCATGTATATTAGTTAAAGCTACCGCTTCGGGGTAGCGCGTGGCATAGTCTACTACAGTCAGGATGTATCGTTTGCCCGAGGGGCTGGGTTTCCGGAAGGGACCTACAATATCTACGGCAACCCTATGAAAGGGTTCCTCAATTATGGGTAGGGGGTGCAGCTTCGCCTTATGCTTATCCCCCCTCTTTCCCACCCTCTGGCACGTGTCGCAGGTATTACAGTACCTGCGTACCTCCTGGCTAATCCCTGGCCAAAAGAAACTCTGGGTCAATCGATATCTGGTACGGCTGACCCCCAAATGTCCGGATAGCGGAATATCGTGCGCTATCCGGAGTAATTCGGTTCGGTACCTCTGAGGTACCACCAGCTGTCTTGTGGTAATGGGGTCTGACCCGTCTATTTGTTTACTTGATTCCCGGTATAATAACTGTCGGTCCCATACAAATCTTTCCCCCTCCGCCCCCGGTTGGATAGAGGTGACCTTGTCTCGGTACACCTGTAAGGTGGGGTCAGTGACTACCTCGGCTACAAACTCGTCAGGAGGGGCCCAAGGGATACAGTCTAGGGAAGGGGAGGAATCTCTTACCTGGACCTCCGGCAGTGCGTTGTTTTGTTGGGTGCGGGCCTGTTGCCTGGTGACTACTGGGTGTGCTTCTTCAGTAGGTTGTGGTTCAAATGCGGAGGTGAGTTTGCCCAGGTCATTCCCCAGGACCACCTCAGCAGGTAATTGCGGCATTAGTCCCACTTCCACATTCCCGTACCCCGCACCCCAATGCAAATGTACCCTGGCTGTGTCTAGCCGATACACGGCTCCCCCTGCAACCCTGACAGCCACAGTCTTATTCAGTTTAGCCTTATCTGGAACCAAATGGCTTTGCACCAGGGTGATGGTGGCTCCTGAGTCTCTGAGCCCCTGCATAGGCTTCCCTTCCAGATATACGGTTTGCCTATGGTGCTGGCGGTTATCCGCCTGTGCCTGCAAGGGGTTAGCCTCATGCAGCACTTCCCACTGTTCCACAGTCGTGACTGGAACGGCAGAGCTGTAGGGAAGTGGTACCTCGTCCTGGTAATGATGTGCTGCTGCTCTCGGTGGTGGTGGTGGGGGCCCTGGTCGGATCCAGGTGTTGCGTTCCCTGGACTGCGGACAATCTCGTTGGTAATGTCCCCACCTCTGGCATCGGTGGCATTGCACAGAAGCAGGTGTGCGGTATCTCGGCTGCGCTGCGGCTGGTGCTGGTGGAGGAAGGGATCTTGGTGGGGGTTGAGGGTTAGGAGAAAATGAATTTACCCCCAGTGGCCGCATGGCCGGTTTGTTACCCACTGTCTTGGTTTGTCTGCGAGCATCCATAAAGTCATCTGCCTTTTTGGCCGCCTCGGTGAGGGTGGTGGGGTTACGGTCCCTCACCCATTCCTGCAGTTCTGAGGATATCCCCTCATAAAACTGCTCCAACAGCAGCATTTGTAATAAGTCCTCCATGGACCTCGCTTTACTCGACTGCATCCACCCAAGGGCTGCCCTTTCTAGTCGGCAAGCCCACTCCGCATGTGAATCTTTGTCCACCTTTTTCAGTTCCCTGAAACGTCTCCGGTATGCCTCTGCTGTTATTGCATACCGGGCCAAGATAATCTCTTTCACCCGGTTATAGTTCCTAATTTCCACATCTGGTACAGTGCGGTAGGCTTCCGCTGCCCTTCCTGACAGCCGTCCCGCTAATATGGGTACCCACTCTTCCCTTGGTATGTTATGCAGTGTACATAGTCTCTCAAAGTCCTGTAGGAAGGCATCTATATCCTCCTCTGCTTCCACATACGTTTTAAACGCTTGGTAGGGAATTTTGGGCTTACCCTCTTGTGCTATAGCTCCTGCGGTACCTCTTTCTGGTGTTTGTGGTCTCCTGTTTCTCTTTACAAATTCCTGCACCTCTGTCATGGTTTTAGAGATGATCTCTGTGGGTGGGTTTTCCCCATAGAAGGCCAGTCTGTATTGTAATTGCCTTTGGAACTCCTCCTGTTCTGTTTCAGGTCTTTGTTCCGTGGCCTGGACCTCCTCTGCTCTGTATTCTGCCATTACTTCGGTGATGAGCGTTGCTTTGGATTTGCTGCTGGCAGAAACACCTTTTGCTTCCAGAAGATCTTTCAAGGTGGTTCTTTTTAGCGTAGAAAGGTCAATCTCCATTAATCCTTGTTCCTCTGTGAGTCTGGATCCCAGCGCTGCCAACCAATGTAGCGGAGGGCTGATTTCTCGCAGCTATTCTCCACTTTAGATCCAAGGAAGGCTCAGGAACAAGTCCTTAGTAAATCCACAGCAGAGTTTCCAGCAGGTAAAACGGTACAGCAATATCCCCACAGCACTCCCAATAACTGGACGACACACAGTTTCAGGAGTAGAACTAGCAATCGTTTATTCCAGGGTTTCTTATAAAGCCTGCTCCCATGCAAGGGAGGGAACTACAACAATTATGATAGTAACCAATAACATTCTTGTTACCTCCCACACATCTCCTCCCCTCAGAGTGGGTCATAATCCCCTTAAGTTGTACAGTAGTTTACCCCAAACTTGGATGTACCTCTAAAATATCATATAGCTTTAATATCAGGGTACCGCTGGGTAGCCCTGATCTGGGTGAATATAATATCCAAAATTCACCCAGATCGGACCAGGGGTTCGGCAGTTACCGGCAAGTGAAGTTTGACCGACCGCACACGAGTTGGTATCCGAAAAGGGTTCCATGAGAATGGGCCCTGCGGTCGGTCTCCGTTCAGTAGTTAAAATAGACATTTACAATTGCCATCCACATTTACATTCGCCTAGATAGTGATTCCCTCATTCGGTACTTTATTACTACCGAATGGGGATTCGTTATGTCTCTCCGTTCGGCAGTTACGGAGCTCTGGAGGTCTCAGCGGTGTTTGGTTGTCTGAGTGTCCGATTTGAGTTCCAGGCACTCGACGACCAAACACCGCTGGGATTTTCATGCGTAAGATGGCCGCCGCCACGTGTACGCATGCCGAATGGCGGCCACCCAGACACAAGGTTAATGCCGGTTAACTTGTGGTTTGGGAAAGAATGTGAGCCTTAATTGCTGGCACACTTCTCTCCGGGGTGGCCCCTCCGTTCGGTAGTTTCCATAAGTATGTAGTACGGATGGAAACTACCGAATAACATATAATTCACATAATAAACAGACGAACAGCAATTTTAACATAGGGAAAAATTATACGGACACAGTCACACAGGCATTTTGCAGGACAGGCTTACTGCATTCCGCTACAACAATAAGATGTAATAATACAATGAGCTTTAATAACACAATAAGCTGTAATAATACACTGAGCTGTAATAATACAAAAATCTGTAACAATACAATGAGCTGTAATAATACAATAATCTGTAATAATACAATGAGCTGTAATAATACACTGAGCTGTAATAACAAAATAAGCTGTAATGATGCAATAGGCTGTATTGAAACAATAAGTTGTAATAATACAATGAGCTGTAATAATACAATAAGCTGTAATGATGCAATAAGCTGTAATAATACAAAAATCTGTAACAATACGAGCTGTAATAATACAATAATCTGTAATAATACACTGAGCTGTAATAACACAATAAGCTGTAATAACACACTGAGCTGTAATAATACACTGAGCTGTAATAACACAATAAGCTGTAATAATACACTGAGCTGTAATAATACACTGAGCTGTAATATTACAAAAATCTGTAACAATACAATGAGCTGTAATAATACAATAATCTGTAATAATACAATGAGCTGTAATAACACAATAAGCTGTAATAATACACTGAGCTGTAATAACACAATAAGCTGTAATAATACAATGAGCTGTAATAACACAATAAGCTGTAATAATACACTGAGCTGTAATAACACAATAAGCTGTAATAATACAATGAGCTGTAATAATACAATAATCTGTAACAATACAATGACCTGTAATAATACACTGAGCTGTAATAATACACTGAGCTTTAATAACACAATAAGCTGTAATAATACACTGAGCTGTAATAATACACTGAGCTGTAATAACACAATAAGCTGTAATAATACACTGAGCTGTAATAATACAAAAATCTGTAATAATACACTGAGCTGTAATAACACAATAAGCTGTAATAATACACTGAGCTGTAATAATACACTGAGCTGCAATAACACAATAAGCTGTAATAATACAAAAATCTGTAATAATACACTGAGCTGTAATAACACAATAAGCTGTAATTGTCAGGGCTCCGCGGGCAGCGGTGAGGGGAGGCTGCAATCCGCTCGCAGCACTCACCCTCGGTCCGTCGCTGCCCGCGGTCCCCCCTCCTCTTACCGTTCGGCGAGCGGCGTCCTCTCCTCTTGACACGCCGCTCGCGTCCTCTCCTCCTCCTCCCCCCAGCGGCAGCATGTCTAACGCTGCACGCTGGGAGCCGGCACCCATATCAGTACGCCAGGGTCACTCACGTGACCCGGCGTTAAAGCGACAGTACAAAAATCACAGTGGGGGGTATAGATACCCCCCACGTGTGTTTGTTAATTCTGATTGGAAGTTATCCAATCAGAATTAAGGATAGGATATTTATACTTACCTTTCCTGCCTCTCAGTGCCCTGTTGTGGTCTTTGCTTTATGTATTGATACTGAACGTGTGCTTTCTGGTTACGTACTCTCTGGCTTGTTATACTGACTTTGTGACTTTCTCCTACCCTTTGACCTCGGCTTGTTTATCGTTATTCTGTTTTCTGGTTCCCCTTACTCGACTATTCTGTGTGTGCTTAGCCCGGCCACTCTAAGGTCCGGTACTGCACACTTTCTGTGTGTGTGTTAGCGTGTTGGGTTCCCCGAATCGTGACATTACAACAGGGCCATAATGGAACCTGCTGACATACCACAGCTCCTAGTTAATCAGGAGGCTAGAATGGATTGCTTGGACCACCGTATGGATCAGTTTGCTCAAGCTTTGCAGACCATACTGGCTCGTACTGCACACCTGCAGCCTGCCGTCCAGGAGGCGGTTGCTGCTGTGCCCGAACCCATTGCCACTCCAGTACCCGTTCCTGCTCATGTAGTCCATATGACACCGCCACAGCGCTATAGTGGTGACCCAGCATTGTGTCGTGGTTTCCTCAATCAAATTGACATCCATTTGGTGATGAATCCACGTTCCTATCCCACCGACAGATCCAAAATTGCCTTTTTGATAAACCACCTGTCCGGGAGAGCTTTAGCATGGGCAAACCCCATGTGGGAAAATATGTCTCCTATGTCCTTTGCAGATTTTTTGTCAGCATTCAAACGCACGTTTGATCAACCCGGTAGGGTTGCCTCTGCTGGCAAAGCTCTGCTTAGGGTTCGACAGGGTAACAGATCTGTAGCGGATTATACTAACGAATTCCGCACTCTAGCTGCTGAAGTGGTTTGGAATAACGACGCCCTCGTAACAGCCTTTCAGGAGGGTTTGGCCGCTTACATACTGGATGAAATAGCATCCAGGGAACTGCCTGTTCTTCTGGATGATGTTATAGACTATGTAATCCTTATTGATAACCGCATTAGAGAGAGGCGTAGTCCAAGACGGCTGGAGACACGGGTGTTACCTGCTCTACCCAGTACTGCATTACTAGCGTTACCCGCTCCTAGGCAACCATCCCCTGAACCCATGCAATTGGGTGCTACGGGGTTAACTGAGGCTGAAAGAACGTATCGTAGAAGGGAGGGGTTATGTCTTTATTGTGGAAAGAGGGGGCACCACTGTAATACATGCCCTAAATTACAGGGAAACTCCAGCACCTAAGGCCTAGAGAGGGGTCGGCCTCGGGTGTTATGACTTTGTCCCCTCATGTGTCCATCTCCAGACCGTTTATTACGGTCTCTCTTTTGGTCAATAAAACCACCATAACAACTAAAGCCTTGATCGATTCAGGTGCGGCTGACAACCTTATGGATGAAACCTTTGCCAGAACCGCAGCCTTGACTTTGATCCAAAAGGCCACACCCTTGGCCGTTGAGGCCATAGATGGTAGACCTTCTATGTAGGGATAGGAGCCGCAGTATATTACTACGGCTCCTTATCCCTACTGTGGTGACTTTGAAAGAAAACATCCATCCAGGAGGGTACATTAACTTGGAGATACGCTGTTTTTATACTTCTTAAGTGTAAGTGCGACCAATAAATTTGTTACATATTATTTTATACGTACTTCACTATATTTGATCTTTTTATTTCATATATCTGGTTGGAAGAACTTACATCTCATCTCATACTCATCAAATACCCCTGAGTGGGTGAAAGGCTTGATTATCTCATTCGTTTGTGAGTGTATTCACATCATATTTATTTTATATCTTTATTACATACTATTTTACGCTATGTTAGCCATTTGATTTATTCACACAGAGCATATGTCTGGAGAATCTACCTAAATACAGGTCATTCTATTATATATTTATACGTATTCTGGGTGATTTCCACTTTTTTTGTATATGTATATATCTTCTTAGGTGGCTGTGAAGTACACCTGGGATCACTTTCAGCTATACGTTCTCTTCATCTCTAGTGTATATACTTTCTTTTCTTGGTTTTACACATAGATGGTAGACCACTTGAGAGACCTCTGGTACCCATGAAACCCAAGATATAGAGATGTCTGTGGGTGCTTTACACAAGGAAAGGTTAACCTTCCAAATAATTGACTCCCCTACTGCTTCCATTGTTCTGGGTTTTCCCTGGTTAGTGAAACACAACCCAGTACTTGATTGGGGTTGTTTAGACATACTCTCCTGGGGGGAATCCTGTCAACGAGACTGTATGGCCCAAGTACGTCCCGTTTGTTTACTTAATGTGCCCACGGCTAAACCGCTTTCTGTTTCTGTCCCTTCTGTGTATGCAGACCTTGCTTTGGTTTTCGAAAAAAGGGAGGCAGATAAGCTACCCCCACACCGTGAGTATGACTGTGCCATAAACCTGTTACTGGGTACTATGCCTCCTAGGGGTAAGGTCTACCCTCTTTCTGAGAAAGAAAACCAGGTCATGGAGGAGTACATACGGGAGGCCTTAAGTAAAGGTTTTATTAGAAGGTCCTCCTCTCCTGCCGGGGCTGGTTTCTTTTTTGTGGCAAAAAAGGAGGGCGATTTGAGACCGTGTATAGACTACAGAGCCCTAAACAATATAACGATTAAAAATGCCTATCCGATCCCCCTCATTACTGAATTGTTTGATCGTGTCAAAGGTTCTAGATATTTTACTAAACTAGACCTCAGGGGGGCTTATAACCTTGTTCGTATCAAGGAGAACGATGAATGGAAAATGGCGTTCAATACGCGTAGTGGGCATTACGAGTATCTGGTCATGCCTTTTGGATTGTGTAATGCTCCTGCCGTTTTTCAGGATCTCATAAACGATGTCCTTAGAGATCTACTGTATGTCTGTGCTGTAGTCTACCTTGATGACATACTTGTATATTCTCCAGATTTGAAGACACATCATACTCATGTTAGAATGGTGCTTAAGAGGTTGTTGCAGAACGGTCTTTATTGTAAATTAGAAAAATGCTTATTCGACCAAACTTCTGTACAATTCCTGGGTTATGTTATTTCTGAACAAGGATTCAGCATGGATCCTTCTAAATTGGAAGCCATATTGTCCTGGCCCCTTCCCCAAGGTCTTAAGGCAATACAGCGATTTATAGGGTTTGCCAATTATTATAGAAAGTTCGTTAAAAACTTCTCATCCATTATTTCCCCTATCACTGAACTGACAAAAAAGGCTTTACACCCCAGGGTTTGGAATCCTAATGCTATTGTGGCCTTCGAAACTCTAAAAAAGGCATTTGCCACTGCCCCTGTGTTACACCATCCTGATCCTTCCCTTCCCTTTGTACTGGAAGTAGACGCCTCTGAATCAGGTATAGGAGCAGTGTTGTCACAAAGACAATCATATAACGAACCCCTCCTTCCCTGTGGTTACTTTTCTAAACGCTTGTCAGAGTCTGAAAAGAATTATGACGTCGGGAACAGGGAATTATTGGCTATAGTGATGGCATTTAAGGAATGGAGGTACTTGTTAGAAGGAGCTAGACACAAGATTCTGGTTATAACCGATCATAAAAATCTATCCTATATCGCAGATGCTAAGAGGTTATCCTCCCGTCAGGCTAGATGGTCTTTATTTCTCTCACGTTTTCAGTACATAATCACATACAGGCCTGGTTATCGAAATGTCAAGGCTGATGCTATCTCCCGCCAGTACGAACCTGTAGATTCTGTTACCTCCACTCCTGAGCCCATTGTACCCACAACTAATATAATAGCTACTACCCGTTTGGTTATCTCGTCTCTTTTTCTTGATGGTATCAAGTCATACCAATCCCAAGCACCCTCTGAGACTCCTATTGGTAAGCTGTACGTGAAAGTAAAAGACAGAAAGAAGTTGTTAACTTTATTTCACACCGTCAAAACGGCTGGTCATCCAGGGGTTACCAAGACTTACAAGGGTCTTTTCCAACAGTTTTGGTGGCCCTCACTCAAAAAAGACGTGGTAGATTATGTGCAGGCTTGCCGTGTCTGTACACAGTGTAAGTCCCCTAATGTTAAACCCCTGGGACTCCTTATGCCCCTATCTGTACCCAAGAAACCGTGGACACACTTATCCATGGACTTTATTGTGGATCTTCCTTCATCTGATGGGCAGACAGTAATTTTGACTGTAACGGATAGGTTCTCCAAAATGGCGCACTTCATTCCGCTTAAGAAGCTACCTTCTGCGCTTCAGTTGGCTCAGGTGTTTGCCAAAGAAGTGTTCCGCTTGCATGGTATACCACAAGATATCGTATCTGACAGGGGCCCTCAGTTTGTCTCTCGGTTTTGGAGAGGCTTTTGTGCTGAGATGGGGGTCTCCTTATCGTTTACTTCCTCCTATCATCCGCAATCTAATGGAGCTGCCGAACGAGCAAATCAGTCTGTGGAGTTGTATTTACGCTGTTTCACGAATGCCCACCAGGACAACTGGTCCCGTCTCCTTCCCTGGGCTGAGTTTGCCAGGAACACTGTGTCTCATTCTTCTACTGGCGTAAGTCCTTTTATGGTGGCTTATGGGTTCCAACCCGCTGTCCTTCCCGGTGTGTTCTCCGACAAGGGAATGCCCGCTTTGGACGAGCACCTCGCCTCCTTACGGAAGATGTGGGATCAGGTCCATGCTGCTCTTTGTCGTGCTGCTGCTACTCAAAAGAGGTTTGCTGATCGTCGTAGGTGTGCGGCTCCTTCTTATGCTCCGGGTGATAGGGTTTGGTTGTCCTCTAGGAATCTCCGCCTTAGGGTTCCCTCGATGAAGTTCGCGCCCAAGTTCCTTGGTCCCTATAAGGTGTTGCGTAGGGTGAATCCTGTATCCTACTCCCTGGCCTTGCCCCCTTCCATGCGCATACCTAACACCTTTCACACCTCCCTTTTGAAGCCCTTGCTCTGTAATCGGTTCTCTGGGTCTCTCAGGCGTTCCGATGCCCTCCGCGCGGTCTCTAGTGACGTATATGAGGTGGCTGCTCTCCTTGATTCTCGTTTCTCTCGAGGTCGGTTGCAGTATCTGGTTGATTGGAAGGGTTATGGCCCGGAGGAGCGATCGTGGGTTTCTGTCTCTGACTTGGACGCGCCCTCTTTGATCCACTCCTTCATGCGCGGTTTCCTTTGGAGCCTTTGGCTTCCCGCCCTCCGGGCGGTCCTCGAGGGGGGGGTTATGTCAGGGCTCCGCGGGCAGCGGTGAGGGGAGGCTGCAATCCGCTTGCAGCACTCACCCTCGGTCCGTCGCTGCCCGCGGTCCCCCCTCCTCTTACCGTTCGGCGAGCGGCGTCCTCTCCTCTTGACATGCCGCTCGCGTCCTCTCCTCCTCCTCCCCCCAGCGGCAGCATGTCTAACGCTGCACGGTGGGAGCCGGCACCCATATCAGTACGCCGGGGTCACTCACGTGACCCGGCGTTAAAGCGACAGTACAAAAATCACAGTGGGGGGTATAGATACCCCCACGTGTGTTTGTTAATTCTGATTGGAAGTTATCCAATCAGAATTAAGGATAGGATATTTATACTTACCTTTCCTGCCTCTCAGTGCCCTGTTGTGTTCTTTGCTTCATGTATTGATACTGAACGTGTGCTTTCTGGTTACGTACTCTCTGGCTTGTTATACTGACTTTGTGACTTTCTCCTACCCTTTGACCTCGGCTTGTTTCTCGTTATTCTGTATTCTGGTTCCCCTTACTTGGCTTATCTCCTGACTATTCTGTGTGTGCTTAGCCCGGCCACTCTAAGGTCCGGTACTGCACACTTTCTGTGTGTGTGTGTGTGTCTGTGTGTGTGTTAGCGTGTTGGGTTCCCCGAATCGTGACAGTAATAATACACTGAGCTGTAATAATACACTGAGCTGTAATAACACAATAAGCTGTAATAATACACTGAGCTGTAATAATACACTGAGCTGTAATAATACACTGAGCTGTAATAACACAATAAGCTGTAATAATACACTGAGCTGTAATAACACAATAAGCTGTAATAATACAAAAATCTGTAATAATACACTGAGCTGCAATTACACAATAAGCTGTAATAATACACTGAGCTGTAATAATACACTGAGCTGTAATAATACAATAATCTGTAATAATACAATGAGCTGTAATGATGCAATAAGCTGTAATAATACAAAAAGCTGTAACAATACAATAAACTGTAATAATACAATAAGCTGTAATAATACAATGAGCTGTAATAATACAATAAGCTGTAATAATACAAAAAGCTGTAACAATACAATGAACTATAATAATACAATAAACTGTAATAATACAATAAGCTGTAATAATACAATGAGCTGTAATAATACAATAAGCTGTAATAATACAATGAGCTGTAATAATACAATAATCTGTAATAATACAATAAACTATAATAATACAATACGCTGTAATGATGCAATAAGCTGTAATGATGCAATAAGCTGTAATAATACAAAAAGCTGTAACAATACAATGAACTGTAATAATACACTGAGCTGTAATAATACAATAATCTGTAATAATACAATGAGCTGTAATAATACAATAAACTATAATAATACAATACACTGTAATGATGCAATAAGCTGTAATAATACAAAAAGCTGTAACAATACAATTAACTGTAATACAATAAGCTGTAATAATACAAAAAGCTGTAACAATACAATGAACTGTAATAATACAATAAGCTGTAATAATACAATGAGTGGTAATAATACAATAAGCTGTAATGATGCAATAAGCTGTAATAATACAAAAAGCTGTAACAATACAATGAACTGTAATAATACAATAATCTGTAATAATACAATGAGCTGTAATAATACAATAAACTATAATAATACAATACGCTGTAATGATGCAATAAGCTGTAATGATGCAATAAGCTGTAATAATACAAAAAGCTGTAACAATACAATGAACTGTAATAATACACTGAGCTGTAATAATACAATAATCTGTAATAATACAATGAGCTGTAATAATACAATAAACTATAATAATACAATACACTGTAATGATGCAATAAGCTGTAATAATACAAAAAGCTGTAACAATACAATGAACTGTAATACAATAAGCTGTAATAATACAAAAAGCTGTAACAATACAATGAACTATAATAATACAATAAGCTGTAATAATACAATGAGTGGTAATAATACAATAAGCTGTAATGATGCAATAAGCTGTAACAATACAAACAGCTGTAACAATACAATGAACTGTAATAATACACAAAGCTGTAATAATACAATAATCTGTAATAATACAATGAGCTGTAATAATACAATAAACTATAATAATACAATACGCTGTAATGATGCAATAAGCTGTAATGATGCAATAAGCTGTAATAATACAAAAAGCTGTAACAATACAATGAACTGTAATAATACACTGAGCTGTAATAATACAATAATCTGTAATAATACAATGAGCTGTAATAATACAATAAACTATAATAATACAATACACTGTAATGATGCAATAAGCTGTAATAATACAAAAAGCTGTAACAATACAATGAACTGTAATACAATAAGCTGTAATAATACAAAAAGCTGTAACAATACAATGAACTATAATAATACAATAAGCTGTAATAATACAATGAGTGGTAATAATACAATAAGCTGTAATGATGCAATAAGCTGTAACAATACAAACAGCTGTAACAATACAATGAACTGTAATAATACACAAAGCTGTAATAATACAATAATCTGTAATAATACAATGAGCTGTAATAATACAATAAACTATAATAATACAATACGCTGTAATGATGCAATAAGCTGTAATGATGCAATAAGCTGTAATAATACAAAAAGCTGTAACAATACAATGAACTGTAATAATACACTGAGCTGTAATAATACAATAATCTGTAATAATACAATGAGCTGTAATAATACAATAAACTATAATAATACAATACACTGTAATGATGCAATAAGCTGTAATAATACAAAAAGCTGTAACAATACAATTAACTGTAATACAATAAGCTGTAATAATACAAAAAGCTGTAACAATACAATGAACTGTAATAATACAATAAGCTGTAATAATACAATGAGTGGTAATAATACAATAAGCTGTAATGATGCAATAAGCTGTAATAATACAAAAAGCTGTAACAATACAATGAACTGTAATAATACACAAAGCTGTAATAATACAATAATCTGTAATAATACAATGAGCTGTAATAATACAATAAACTATAATAATACAATACGCTGTAATGATGCAATAAGCTGTAATGATGCAATAAGCTGTAATAATACAAAAAGCTGTAACAATCCAATGAACTGTAATAATACACTGAGCTGTAATAATACAATAATCTGTAATAATACAATGAGCTGTAATAATACAATAAACTATAATAATACAATACACTGTAATGATGCAATAAGCTGTAATAATACAAAAAGCTGTAACAATACAATGAACTGTAATACAATAAGCTGTAATAATACAAAAAGCTGTAACAATACAATGAACTATAATAATACAATACGCTGTAATAATACAATGAGTGGTAATAATACAATAAGCTGTAATGATGCAATAAGCTGTAATAATACAAAAAGCTGTAACAATACAATGAGCTGTAATAATACAACAAACTGTAACAATACAATGAGCTGTAATAATACAACAAACTGTAACAATATAATGAACTGTAATAATACAATAAGCTGTAATAATACAATGAACTGTAATAATACAATAAGCTGTAATAATACAATTAGCTGTAATAATACAATAAACTGTAACAATACAATGAACTGTAATAATACAATAAGCTGTAATAATACAATGAGTTGTAATAATACAATAAACTGTAGTGGTAATGGTGCTCATAACCATCATAACCATATGCATAACGCCCTTGTCATGATCTATGATGTTTTCTGCTCTGGGCTCTGGTGCCCCAGGAATGGTAGACGGTCAGATTCTTTGATACCGGTAAGATAATTATAAACCACTGGTTAACAATGTTTCACTTTCTCTTCTTAATTTGCATTGTGTGCCCTGTCTGTGCCTTGTCTGAACTTGATTATGGTGCCATTTGCTTAATTTTTAATATAAATTTGAAAGGAAATGAATCATTACATAAAATTGTTAATGGAAGTTATAGGTGATTTTCTTCTGTGGATTTTTGTTTCTATGGTGTAAATTTCAAAGAAGTGACACTTTGGTTTCTTCCTCTACCTGGAAGTCACCCTGATCCGAGCACGGTCCAGGGCTCCGAATCAAACCTGTGAAAATAAAAGGGAAAAACAAAGAAAGAGATGGTGATGGTGGGAGAAGGGAGGCCAGGCTGCTCTCGGGGGGGACAGGGAAGAGAAGCAAGTCCAGACCCCACACTCGCATCAGCCTCAGGCAGCCAGCAAGCCACCCTCCTGTACACAGGATATGCTAAAAGGACAGTGACTGCAAATATAAAAATGATGACATGTCTGTGTGTGTGTCAGTGTGTGTGTGTTTGTGTGTGTGTGTGTGTGTGTGTGTGTCAGTTTGTGTGTGTGTGTATCAGTGTGACAGGGTGAAGGGAGGTGAGTGTGATCAGGGGAGGATTATGTTACAGGATGAGTGTAGCTTGGTTGGGGGGTGAGTATGACAGAATTGGAGGGGTCAATGTGATAGAGTGGGTGTGACAGGATTGGGGGGGTAATGTGATAGTGTGGGTGTGACAGGATTGGGGGGGTAATGTTATAGGGTGAGAGTGGAAGAGCGACGGGAGGTGAGTATTTGATATGAGTGAGTGTGAGTGAGTGTGATAGGATTGGGGGAGTTAATGTTAGTTTGGCAGGGTGAAGGGGGTTGACATTCTGGGGGGGTGACTGTGTGTTTGTGGGGGGGGGTTATACACTCACACACATACAGATAGACTCACTGACAAACATGCAGATACACAGACACACAGTAACACATATAGATAAACAGACACACACTGACATGAATGCAGATACATAGATAGACAGACAAAAAGATACACAGACACACGCTAACACACATACGTATACACAGATACCCATTGTACAGTGCTCCGGAATTTGTTGGCACCTGTGACACACATTCAGATACACAAAATGACACTCATATAGACACAAACACTGACAAACACAGATACACAGAGGAACACACTGACGCACATGCAGATAAACAGATACACATACACATACAGACAGATAAATCCACACAGACAAACAGATACACATACAGACACATAGATACACATACAGACAAACACATAAATACACAGACACACATATAAACAGATAAATACACATACAGACTTAGAGATAAATACATACAAACGCATAAAAACACATATGCACATACAGATACACAGATACATATACAGACAAACCGATACAAATACACAGATAAATACACAAACATGCAGATACACATACAAACAAGCAAATAAATACACAGTCACACAAATACACATACAGACACACAGATAAATCCACAGATACACATTCAGACAAACAGATATACACAAATACATATAAAGACAAACAGATAGTTAATCAGATACACATAAAGACAAACAGATAAATACACAGATACACATACACAAAAAGACACACATGCAAAATGTAAATTTTTACCCTCCTGTTTCCTACCTTTTATGTGCAGGAGGGTAACTTCCTTGGGATCCAGTGGCTGGCTGTTAGGAGTCCCACTCTGCCCCTTCTGCTCCTATTTCCTTCTCCTCCCGCGCGGTCTGTGTTTGCTGAGAGGAAGTGACCTGTGTCACTTCCTCCCAGCGATGTCATCATTAAAGGGGCCTGGTCAAGCTGTTAAAGGGCCACAGCGATGACCGGGCTCATGAATACACATTGCCATCGGCTGGCCCTATGTGCATGGGCCACCAAATGGGCAACCTCAGCGCGTGCTGCGTGGCCTTGCCCCAGTAGTTCATGATGTCTGGTGGGCCACATTTGCGGGCCCAAGGGGCAGCTGCTTTGAGCCTCCCAGAAATAACTGGGCCCGGGGCACCTGCCCCTTTCGCCCCACATTAAAGATGCCACGAGGGACGCCCAAAAACATTAGCCACTGGTTATTGCCATTTTAGTCCAATGTGCATCTCTTGACTGATTTGAAGTAGTGATGGTGCCTGCAGTCTGTATGGGCAGCACTTTGCAATGAAACGCTGTACACGCAGAGTTTAACCCCTTTGCTTCCAGGCGTGTAACTTCACCTGTAGCAGGGCTGGCTAATGTCAATTCTGTGCAACGTTCATTGTAAGAATGGTCAGCTGACACTCTCAACCAATGAATGGTGACGGTTGCGGTTCTACAGAAGGCGGAAGCGTGTTACCGGACCACCCTTGAGCATCGACACCCAGTAAGGATCCAGACAAGGGGAACCGGGCCAGGGTAGTCCCGGCATCATAGCCCTTACATTGGGCTTGGAGTAATTAATCATGAATGTATCATCTCTTCTTAGACTGGATGTTTCACTGGATGACTGTGTTTGCTTACCCCCTCTGCTTGATGGCTGATCTAGGTATCTACTACTCTTTTTTTTGAAGGCACTACTTCCTGTATTTAAACTGTGTCCTCTTAGTCTAGGACTGGCCTCAGACATTGTTAAAGCTCAAGCAGTCTAATGCTATAAATATTAGATTGAATTTCCTTGTTGTTTTTTTTATATATGTAAATCATTTGTTTTGTTAAACCCGACACGGATGGTTTTCCCTGCTAGTTATCTGCTAATGCTGAGTGAGTTAGAGGGAAGTGTTTACTAAACTCTGAATTATCATCAGCTTACAGCAAAATTGCAAGAATTACTCATGCTGAAAATTCCCCGGCTGCGAATTCTCTTAACTGTTTAGGTGCCAGGGAAATGAACGCTTTAAACCCCTAAAATTCCTCTGCATGCCGCGGTGATTTAGGGGCCTAAAAGAGCTTTATAAAAGTAACAGTTTTAAGAGGAATCAGCACTTATAATATATATATATTTAACCCCTTAAGGACCAAACTTCTGGAATAAAAGGGAATCATGACATGTCACACATGTCATGTGTCCTTAAGGGGTTAAATGTGCTATGATGCCGGTAGAGGGTCTTCATGATTGCTTTCTGCTGGGGTACAAAGTGGACAGGAAATGATTTTCACAGAGAACCACTGGATCCAATGCTTGCCTATGAGAAGCAGTGCATGCGCCATGCCTCCCAATCCCTCGCTGTGAGAAGCAGTGCATGCGCCATGCCTCCCAATCCCTCGCTATGAGAAGCAGTGCATGCACCATGCCTCCCAATCCCTCGCTATGAGAAGCAGTGCATGCACCATGCCTCCCAATCCCTCGCTATGAGAAGCAGTGCATGCGCCATGCCTCCCAATCCCTCGCCATGAGAAGCAGTGCATGCACCATGCCTCCCAATCCCTCGCTGTGAGAAGCAGTGCATAAGCCATGCCTCCCAATCCCTCGCTATGAGAAGCAGTGCATGCGCCATACCTCCCAATCTCTCGCTATGAGAAGCAGTGCATGCACCATGCCTCCCAATCCCTCGCTATGAGAAGCAGTGCATGCACCATGCCTCCAAATCCTTCGCTATGAGAAGCAGTGCATGCACCATGCCTCCCAATCCCTCGCTATGAGAAGCAGTGCATGCGCCATGCCTCCCAATCCCTCGCTATGAGAAGCAGTGCATGCGCCATGCCTCCCAATCCCTCGCTATGAGAAGCAGTGCAGGCGCCATGCCTCCCAATCCCTCGCTATGAGAAGCAGTGCATGCGCCATGCCTCCCAATCCCTCGCTATGAGAAGCAGTGCATGCGCCATACCTCCCAATCTCTCGCTATGAGAAGCAGTGCATGCACCATGCCTCCCAATCCCTCGCTATGAGAAGCAGTGCATGCACCATGCCTCCAAATCCTTCGCTATGAGAAGCAGTGCATGCACCATGCCTCCCAATCCCTCGCTATGAGAAGCAGTGCATGCGCCATGCCTCCCAATCCCTCGCTATGAGAAGCAGTGCATGCGCCATACCTCCCAATCTCTCGCTATGAGAAGCAGTGCATGCACCATGCCTCCCAATCCCTCGCTATGAGAAGCAGTGCATGCACCATGCCTCCAAATCCTTCGCTATGAGAAGCAGTGCATGCACCATGCCTCCCAATCCCTCGCTATGAGAAGCAGTGCATGCGCCATGCCTCCCAATCCCTCGCTATGAGAAGCAGTGCATGCGCCATGCCTCCCAATCCCTCGCTATGAGAAGCAGTGCAGGCGCCATGCCTCCCAATCCCTCGCTATGAGAAGCAGTGCATGCACCATGCCTCCAAATCCTTCGCTATGAGAAGCAGTGCATGCACCATGCCTCCCAATCCCTCGCTATGAGAAGCAGTGCATGCGCCATGCCTCCCAATCCCTCGCTATGAGAAGCAGTGCATGCGCCATACCTCCCAATCTCTCGCTATGAGAAGCAGTGCATGCACCATGCCTCCCAATCCCTCGCTATGAGAAGCAGTGCATGCACCATGCCTCCAAATCCTTCGCTATGAGAAGCAGTGCATGCACCATGCCTCCCAATCCCTCGCTATGAGAAGCAGTGCATGCGCCATGCCTCCCAATCCCTCGCTATGAGAAGCAGTGCATGCGCCATGCCTCCCAATCCCTCGCTATGAGAAGCAGTGCAGGCGCCATGCCTCCCAATCCCTCGCTATGAGAAGCAGTGCATGCGCCATGCCTCCCAATCCCTCGCTATGAGAAGCAGTGCATGCGCCATACCTCCCAATCTCTCGCTATGAGAAGCAGTGCATGCACCATGCCTCCCAATCCCTCGCTATGAGAAGCAGTACATGCACCATGCCTCCAAATCCTTCGCTATGAGAAGCAGTGCATGCACCATGCCTCCCAATCCCTCGCTATGAGAAGCAGTGCATGCGCCATGCCTCCCAATCCCTCGCTATGAGAAGCAGTGCATGCGCCATACCTCCCAATCTCTCGCTATGAGAAGCAGTGCATGCACCATGCCTCCCAATCCCTCGCTATGAGAAGCAGTGCATGCACCATGCCTCCAAATCCTTCGCTATGAGAAGCAGTGCATGCACCATGCCTCCCAATCCCTCGCTATGAGAAGCAGTGCATGCGCCATGCCTCCCAATCCCTTGCTATGAGAAGCAGTGCATGCGCCATGCCTCCCAATCCCTCGCTATGAGAAGCAGTGCAGGCGCCATGCCTCCCAATCCCTCGCTATGAGAAGCAGTGCATGCACCATGCCTCCAAATCCTTCGCTATGAGAAGCAGTGCATGCACCATGCCTCCCAATCCCTCGCTATGAGAAGCAGTGCATGCGCCATGCCTCCCAATCCCTCGCTATGAGAAGCAGTGCATGCGCCATACCTCCCAATCTCTCGCTATGAGAAGCAGTGCATGCACCATGCCTCCCAATCCCTCGCTATGAGAAGCAGTGCATGCACCATGCCTCCAAATCCTTCGCTATGAGAAGCAGTGCATGCACCATGCCTCCCAATCCCTCGCTATGAGAAGCAGTGCATGCGCCATGCCTCCCAATCCCTCGCTATGAGAAGCAGTGCATGCGCCATGCCTCCCAATCCCTCGCTATAAGAAACAGCAGTGCATGCGCCATGCCTCCCAATCCCTCGCTATGAGAAGCAGTGCATGCGCCATGCCTCCCAATCCCTCGCTATGAGAAGCAGTGCATGCACCATGCCTCCCAATCCCTCACTATGAGAAGCAGTGCATGCGCCATGCCTCCCAATCCCTCGCTATGAGAAGCAGTGCATGCGCCATGCCTCCCAATCCCTCGCTATGAGAAGCAGTGCAGGCGCCATGCCTCCCAATCCCTCGCTATGAGAAGCATTATATTGCCAGCAGATTATTAGTATTTCCGGCAGAGCCATGGTGAGGGACTGCTTGGTTAGAGGTGGTTTATCTCTTCACTGTACAGATTTTTGGGGGCATGTGGGAGAGATTTTCCAGCACGCCAGCATTTTAATTAAACAAATGTATTAATTTAAAGGCTGGAGTGTACCTTTAAATCGCTCAATCCTCAGACATTCGAATAGCAGATGGATTCCAACTGTTCGTGATGCACGGAATGTGTGTAAATTATGTAACGTGGAAAGGTAGGCGACCTGGATTTGTGTTTTTTTTCTTCTTAATACAAATCATTCTGAAACTTTCCACGTTGCCTGTTTTGTGGAGTTTAGTTGTCACCACATAACAATCCACAGTGTTCGAATAAATTCCCCCAGAAAGTCTTGCATCAGTGCATTAATCCCTGATTTGCCCTCTCTAGCCGGCTCGCTGCAGCGTCACGCGACTGCACTGCATTTCTCAGACCGTGGAATGCACTGGAAATTCTTTGCCCATAAAAGCAGAAATTGGAAGGAGGAAATGAGAGGAAGGAGGATTTTGGAAGAGTGAGCAAAGGAAATGTAACCAGATCTACCAGATATAACTCTGCCTGCCGCACCTCGCAATTACCAGAGTGCTATACAGAGAGCGGGGGGGAGGGGGTCAATCTGTACTGAACAGGGGTGTCTCTGTATTACACACAGAGCAGGGGGTGTCTCTGTATTACACACAGAGCAGGGGGTGTCTCTGTATTACACACAGAGCAGGGGGTGTCTGTATTATACACAGAGCAGGGAGTATCTCTGTATTACACACAGAGCAGGGGGTGTCTCTGTATTACACACAGAGCAGGGAGTGTCTCTGTATTATACACAGAGCAGGGGGTGTCTCTGTATTACACACAGAGCAGGGAGTGTCTCTGTATTATACACAGAGCAGGGGGTGTCTCTGTATTACACACAGAGCAGGGAGTGTCTCTGTATTACACACAGAGCAGGGAGTGTCTCTGTATTATACACAGAGCAGGGGCTGTCTCTGTATTACACACAGAGCAGGGAGTGTCTCTGTATTGCACACAGAGCAGGGAGTGTCTCTGTATTATACACAGAGTAGGGGCTGTCTCTGTATTACACACGGAGCTGGGAGTGTCTCTGTATTACACACAGAGCAGGGAGTGTCTCTGTATTACACACAGAGGAGGAGTGTCTCTGTATTACACACAGAGCAGGGGGTGTATCTGTATTACACACAGAGCAGGGGGTGTCTCTGTATTACACACAGAGCAGGGGGTGTCTCTGTATTATACACAGAGCATGGAGTGTCTCTATTATACACAGAGCAGGGAGTATCTCTGTATTACACACTGAGCAGGGAGTGTCTCTGTATTATACACAGAGCAGGGAGTGTCTCTGTATTACACACTGAGCAGGGAGTGTCTCTGTATTACACACTGAGCAGGGAGTGTCTCTGTATTATACACAGAGTAGGGGCTGTCTCTGTATTACACACGGAGCTGGGAGTGTCTCTGTATTACACACAGAGCAGGGAGTGTCTCTGTATTAGACACAGAGCAGGGAGTGTCTCTGTATTACACACAGAGGAGGAGTGTCTCTGTATTACACACAGAGCAGGGGGTGTATCTGTATTACACACAGAGCAGGGGGTGTCTCTGTATTACACACTGAGCAGGGAGTGTCTCTGTATTAAACACTGAGCAGGGAGTGTCTCAGTATTACACACAGAGCACGGAGTGTCTTTGTATTATACACAGAGCAGGGGGTGTATCTGTATTACACACAGTAGGGGCTGTCTCTGTATTACACACAGAGCAGGGAGTGTCTCTGTATTACACACAGAGCAGGGGGTGTCTCTGTATTATACACAGAACAGGGAGTGTCTCTGTATTATACACAGAGCAGGGAGTGTCTCTGTATTATACACAGAGCAGGGGGTGGATCTGTATTATACACAGAGCAGGGGGTGTCTCTGTATTACACACAGAGCAGAGGGTGTATCTGTATTATACACAGAGCAGGGGGTGGATCTGTATTATACACAGAGCAGGGGGTGTCTCTGTATTACACACAGAGCAGAGGGTGTATCTGTATTATACACAGAGCAGGGAGTGTCTCTGTATTACACACAGAGCAGGGAGTGTCTCTGTATTACACACAGAGCAGGGAGTGTCTCTGTATTACACACAGAGCAGGGGGTGTATCTGTATTACACACAGAGCAGGGAGTGTATCTGTATTACACACAGAGCAGGGAATGTCTCTGTATTACACACAAAGAAGGAGGTGTATCTGTATTATACACAGAGCAAGGGGTGTCTCTCTATTACACACAGAGCAGGGGGTGTCTCTGTATTACACACAGAGCAGGGAGTGTCTCTGTATTACACACAGAGCAGGGGGTGTCTCTGTATTACACACAGAGCAGGGGGTGTCTTTGTATTACACACAGAGCAGGGGGTGTCTTTGTATTACACACAGAGCAGGGGGTGTCTCTGTATTACACACAGAGCAGGGGGTGTCTCTGTATTACACACAGAGCAGGGGGTGTCTCTGTATTGCACACAGAGCAGGGGGTGTATCTGTATTATACACAGAGCAGGGAGTGTCTCTGTATTACACACAGAGCAGGGAGTGTCTCTGTATTATACACAGAGCAGGGGGTGGATCTGTATTATACACAGAGCAGGGGGTGTCTCTGTATTACACACAGAGCAGGGGGTGTATCTGTATTACACACAGAGCAGGGAATGTCTCTGTATTACACACAGAGAAGGAGGTGTATCTGTATTATACACAGAGCAAGGGGTGTCTCTCTATTACACACAGAGCAGGGAGTGTCTCTGTATTATACACAGAGCAGGGAGTATCTCTGTATTACACACTGAGCAGGGAGTGTCTCTGTATTATACACAGAGTAGGGGCTGTCTCTGTATTACACACGGAGCTGGGAGTGTCTCTGTATTACAGACAGAGCAGGGAGTGTCTCTGTATTACACACAGAGCAGGGAGTGTCTCTGTATTACACACAGAGCAGGGAGTGTCTCTGTATTACACACAGAGCAGGGGGTGAATCTGTATTACACACAGAGCAGGGGGTGAATCTGTATTACACACAGAGCAGGGGGTGAATCTGTATTACACACAGAGCAGGGGGTGAATCTGTATTACACACAGAGCAGGGGGTGTCTCTGTATTACACACAGAGCAGGGGGTGTCTCTGTATTACACACAGAGCAGGGGGTGTCTCTGTATTACACACAGAGCAGGGGGTGTCTCTGTATTACACACAGAGCAGGGGGTGTCTCTGTATTACACACAGAGCAGGGAGTGTCTCTGTATTACACACTGAGCAGGGAGTGTCTTTGTACAGGGAGTGCATAATTATTAGGCAAATGAGTATTTTGACCACATCATCCTCTTTATGCATGTTGTCTTACTCCAAGCTGTATAGGCTCGAAAGCCTACTACCAATTAAGCATATTAGGTGATGTGCATCTCTGTAATGAAAAGGGGTGTGGTCTAATGACATCAACACCCTATATCAGGTGTGCATAATTATTAGGCAACTTCCTTTCCTTTGGCAAAATGGGTCAAGAGAAGGACTTGACAGGCTCAGAAAAGTCAAAAATAGTGAGATATCTTGCAGAGGGATGCAGCACTCTTAAAATTGCAAATCTTCTGAAGCGTGATCATCGAACAATCAAGCGTTTCATTCAAAATAGTCAACAGGGTCGCAAGAAGCGTGTGGAAAAACCAAGGCGCAAAATAACTGCCCATGAACTGAGAAAAGTCAAGCATGCAGCTGCCAAGATGCCACTTGCCACCAGTTTGGCCATATTTCAGAGCTGCAACATCACTGGAGTGCCCAAAAGCACAAGGTGTGCAATCCTCAGAGACATGGCCAAGGTAAGAAAGGCTGAAAGACGACCACCACTGAACAAGACACACAAGCTGAAACGTCAAGACTGGGCCAAGAAATATCTCAAGACTGATTTTTCTAAGGTTTAATGGACTGATGAAATGAGAGTGAGTCTTGATGGGCCAGATGGATGGGCCCGTGGCTGGATTGGTAAAGGGCAGAGAGCTCCAGTCCGACTCAGACGCCAGCAAGGTGGAGGTGGAGTACTGGTTTGGGCTGGTATCATCAAAGATGAGCTTGTGGGGCCTTTTCGGGTTGAGGATGGAGTCAAGCTCAACTCCCAGTCCTACTGCCAGTTTCTGGAAGACACCTTCTTCAAGCAGTGGTACAGGAAGAAGTCTGCATCCTTCAAGAAAAACATGATTTTCATGCAGGACAATGCTCCATCACACGCGTCCAAGTACTCCACAGCGTGGCTGGCAAGAAAGGGTATAAAAGAAGAAAATCTAATGACATGGCCTCCTTGTTCACCTGATCTGAACCCCATTGAGAACCTGTGGTCCATCATCAAATGTGAGATTTACAAGGAGGGAAAACAGTACACCTCTCTGAACAGTGTCTGGGAGGCTGTGGTTGCTGCTGCACGCAATGTTGATGGTGAACAGATCAAAACACTGACAGAATCCATGGATGGCAGGCTTTTGAGTGTCCTTGCAAAGAAAGATGGCTATATTGGTCACTGATTTGTTTTTGTTTTGTTTTTGAATGTCAGAAATGTATATTTGTGAATGTTGAGATGTTATATTGGTTTCACTGGTAAAAAATAAATAATTGAAATGGGTATATATTTGTTTTTTGTTAAGTTGCCTAATAATTATGCACAGTAATAGTCACCTGCACACACAGATATCCCCCTAAAATAGCTAAAACTAAAAACTACTTCCAAAAATATTCAGCTTTGATATTAATGAGTTTTTTGGGTTCATTGAGAACATGGTTGTTGTTCAATAATAAAATTAATCCTCAAAAATACAACTTGCCTAATAATTCTGCACTCCCTGTATTATACACAGAGCAAGGGCTGTCTCTGTATTACACACAGAGGAGGGAGTGTCTCTGTATTACACACATTACACACAGAGCAGGGGGTGTATCTGTATTACACACAGAGCAGGGGGTGTATCTGTATTACACACAGAGCAGGGGGTGTCTCTGTATTACACACCTAGCAGGGGGTGTCTCTGTATTACACACAGAGCAGGGGGTGTCTCTGTATTACACACAGAGCAGGGGGTGTCTCTGTATTACACACAGAGCAGTGAGTGTCTCTGTATTACACACAGAGCAGGGGGTGTCTCTGTATTACACACAGAGCAGTGAGTGTCTCTGTATTACACACAGAGCAGGGGGTGTATCTGTATTACACACAGAGCAGGGAGTGTCTCTGTATTACACACAGAGCAGGGGGTGTCTCTGTATTACACACAGAGCAGGGGTGTCTCTGTATTACACACAGAGCAGGGGTGTCTCTGTATTACACACAGAGCAGGGGTGTCTCTGTATTACACACAGAGCAGGGGGTGTCCCTGTATTACACACAGAGCAGGGGGTGTATCTGTTCTATACAGAGAGCAGGGGTGATCTTTTTGTACTATATAGAAATCAGAAGGGTCTATCCCTCTATTACACACGGAGCAGGAGTGTCTCTGAATTATTTCAATACTCAGTACTCTAATAGTCAGCAATATTATCGATAGAACTAAAAGCCAGCCGAGAGTATTATCGATACTCAGTACTAACAGCCGGCAGAGAGTATTATCGATACTCAGTACTAACAGCCGGCAGAGAGTATTATAGATACTCAGTACTAACAGCTAGCAGAGAGTATTATCGATACTCAGTACTAACAGCTAGCAGAGAGTATTATCGATACTCAGTACTAACAGCCGGCAGAGCGTATTATTGATACTCAGTACTAACAGCTAGCAGAGATTATTATAGATACTCAGTACTAACAGACGGCAGAGAGTGTTATCGATACTCAGTACTAACAGCCAGCAGAGAGTATTATCGATACTAAGTACTAACAGCCGGCAGAGAGTATTATAGATACTCAGTACTAACAGCCGGCAGAGAGTATTATAGATACTCAGTACTAACAGCCGGCAGAGAGTATTATAGATACTCAGTACTAACAGACGGCAGAGAGTGTTATCGATACTCAGTACTAACAGCCAGCAGAGAGTATTATCGATACTAAGTACTAACAGCCGGCAGAGAGTATTATAGATACTCAGTACTAACAGCCGGCAGAGAGTATTATAGATACTCAGTACTAACAGCCGGCAGAGAGTATTATAGATACTCAGTACTAACAGCCGGCAGAGAGTATTATTGATACTCAGTACTAACAGCCGGCAGAGATTATTATAGATACTCAGTACTAACAGCCGGCAGAGAGTGTTATCGATACTCAGTACTAACAGCCAGCAGAGAGTATTATCGATACTAAGTACTAACAGCCGGCAGAGAGTATTATAGATACTCAGTACTAACAGCCGGCAGAGAGTATTATCGATACTCAGTACTAACAGCCGGCAGAGAGTATTATAGATACTCAGTACTAACAGACGGCAGAGAGTGTTATCGATACTCAGTACTAACAGCCAGCAGAGAGTATTATCGATACTCAGTACTAACAGCCGGCAGAGAGTATTATAGATACTCAGTACTAACAGCCGGCAGAGAGTATTATAGATACTCAGTACTAACAGCCGGCAGAGAGTATTATCGATACTCAGTACTAACAGCCGGCAGAGAGTATTATAGATACTCAGTACTAACAGCCGGCAGAGAGTATTATAGATACTCAGTACTAACAGACGGCAGAGAGTGTTATCGATACTCAGTACTAACAGCCAGCAGAGAGTATTATCGATACTCAGTACTAACAGCCGGCAGAGAGTATTATAGATACTCAGTACTAACAGCCGGCAGAGAGTATTATAGATACTCAGTACTAACAGCCGGCAGAGAGTATTATCGATACTCAGTACTAACAGCCGGCAGAGAGTATTATCGATACTCAGTACTAACAGCCGGCAGAGAGTATTATAGATACTCAGTACTAACAGCCGGCAGAGAGTATTATAGATACTTAGTACTAATAGCCAGCAAAGAGTATTATCGATACTCAGTACTAACAGCCGGCAGAGAGTATTATAGATACTCAGTACTAACAGCTAGCAGAGAGTATTATCGATACTGAGTACTAACAGCCGGCAGAAAGTATTATTGATACTCAGTACTAACAGCCAGCAGAGAGTATTATAGATACTGAGTACTAACAGCCAGCAGAAAGTATTATTGATACTCAGTACTAACAGCCAGCAGAGAGTATTATCGATACTCATTACTAACAGCCAGCAGAGAGTATTATCCATACTTAGTACTAACAGCCGGCAGAGTATTATCGATACTCAGTACTAACAGCCAGCAGAGAGTATTATCGATACGCAGTACTAACAGCCAGCAGAGAGTATTATCGATATTTAGCACTAACAGCCGGCAGAGAGTATTATCGATACTCAGTACTAACAGCCAGCAGAGAGTATTATCGGTACTCAGTACTAACAGCCAGCAGAGAGTATTATAGATACTCAGTACTAACAGCCGGCAGAGAGTATTATTAATACTCAGTACTAACAGCCAGCAGAGAGTATTATCAATACTCAGTACTAACAGCCGGCAGAGAGTATTATCGGTACTCAGTACTAACAGCCAGCAGAGAGTATTATAGATACTCAGTACTAACAGCCGGCAGAGAGTATTATTGATACTCAGTACTAACAGCCAGCAGAGAGTATTATCGGTACTCAGTACTAACAGCCAGCAGAGAGTATTATAGATACTCAGTACTAACAGCCGGCAGAGAGTATTATTAATACACAGTACTAATAGCCAGCAAAGAGTATTATCGATACTGAGTACTAACAGCCAGCAGAGAGTATTATCGATACTCAGTACTAACAGCCGGCAGAGAGTATTATCGATACTCAGTACTAACAGCCGGAGGAGAGTATTATCGGTACTCAGTACTAACAGCCGGAGGAGAGTATTATCGGTACTCAGTACTAACAGCCAGCAGAGAGTATTATAGATACTCAGTACTAACAGCCAGCAGAGAGTATTATTAATACACAGTACTAATAGCCAGCAAAGAGTATTATCGATACTCAGTACTAACAGCCGGCAGAGAGTATTATCGATACTCAGTACTAACAGCCGGCAGAGAGTATTATCGATACTCAGTACTAACAGCCGGCAGAGAGTATTATCGGTACTCAGTACTAACAGCCAGCAGAGTGTATTATAGATACTTAGTACTAACAGCCGGCAGAGAGTATTATTAATAATCAGTACTAATAGCCAGCAAAGAGTATTATCGATACTAAGTACTAACAGCCGGCAGAGAGTATTATCGGTACTCAGTACTAACAGCCAGCAGAGTGTATTATAGATACTTAGTACTAACAGCCGGCAGAGAGTATTATTAATACTCAGTACTAATAGCCAGCAAAGAGTATTATCGATACTCAGTACTAACAGCCAGCAGAGAGTATTATAGATACTCAGTACTAACAGCCAGCAGAGAGTATTATCGATACTCAGTACTAACAGCCGGCAGAGAGTATTATCGATACTCAGTACTAACAGCCGGCAGAGAGTATTATCGGTACTCAGTACTAACAGCCTGCAGAGAGTATTATAGATACTCAGTACTAACAGCCGGCAGAGAGTATTATTAATACTCAGTACTAATAGCCAGCAAAGAGTATTATCGATACTCAGTACTAGCAGCCAGCAGAGAGTATTATTGATACTCAGTACTAATAGCCGTCAGAGAGTATTATAGATACTCAGTACTAACAGCCGGCAGAGAGTATTATCGATACTCAGTACTAACAGCCGGCAGAGAGTATTATCGGTACTCAGTACTAACAGCCAGCAGAGAGTATTATCGATACTCAGTACTAACAGCCAGCAGAGAGTATTATCGATACTCAGTACTAACAGCCGGCGAGAGTATTATCGATACTCAGTACTAACAGCCGGCAGAGAGTATTATAGATACTCAGTACTAACAGCCAGCAGAGAGTATTATCGATACTCAGTACTAACAGCCGGCAGAGAGTATTATTGATACTCAGTACTAACAGCCGGCAGAGAGTATTATCGATACTCAGTACTAACACCCAGCAGAGAGTATTATCGGTACTCAGTACTAACAGCCGGCAGAGAGTATTATCGATACTCAGTACTAACACCCAGCAGAGAGTATTATCGGTACTCAGTACTAACAGCCGGCAGAGAGTATTATCGATACTCAGTACAAACAGCCGGCAGAGAGTATTATAGATACTCAGTACTAACAGCCAGCAGAGAGTATTATCGATACTCGGTACTAACAGCCGGCAGAGAGTATTATTGATACTCAGTACTAACAGCCGGCAGAGAGTATTATCGATACTCAGTACTAACAGCCAGCAGAGAGTATTATAGATACTCAGTACTAACAGCCGGCAGAGAGTATTATTAATACTCAGTACTAATAGCCAGCAAAGAGTATTATCGATACTCAGTACTAACAGCCAGCAGAGAGTATTATTGATACTCAGTACTAACAGCCGGCAGAGCGTATTATCGATACTCAGTACTAACAGCCGGCAGAGAGTATTATCGATACTCAGTACTAACACCCAGCAGAGAGTATTATCGGTACTCAGTACTAACAGCCGGCAGAGAGTATTATCGATACTCAGTACTAACACCCAGCAGAGAGTATTATCGATACTTAGCACTAACAGCCGACAGAGAGTATTATCGATACTCAGTACTAACAGCCAGCAGAGAGTATTATAGATACTTAGTACTAACAGCCGGCAGAGAGTATTATCGATACTCAGTACTAACAGCCGGCAGAGAGTATTATCGATACTCAGTACTAACAGCCGGCAGAGAGTATTATCGATACTCAGTACTAACAGCCAGCAGAGAGTATTATCGGTACTCAGTACTAACAGCCGTCAGAGAGTATTATTAATACACAGTACTAATAGCCAGCAAAGAGTATTATCGATACTCAGTACTAACAGCCAGCAGAGAGTATTATCGATACTCAGTACTAACAGCCGGCAGAGAGTATTATCGATACTCAGTACTAACAGCCGGCAGAGAGTATTATCGGTACTCAGTACTAACAGCCAGCAGAGAGTATTATAGATACTTAGTACTAACAGCCGGCAGAGAGTATTATTAATACTCAGTACTAATAGCCAGCAGAGAGTATTATAGATACTCAGTACTAACAGCCGTCAGAGAGTATTATCGATACTCAGTACTAACAGCCGTCAGAGAGTATTATCGATACTCAGTACTAACAGCCGTCAGAGAGTATTATCGATACTCAGTACTAACAGCAAGCAGAGAGTATTATCGATACTTAGCACTAACAGCCGGCAGAGAGTATTATCGATACTCAGTACTAACAGCCAGCAGAGAGTATTATCGGTACTCAGTACTAACAGCCAGCAGAGAGTATTATAGATACTCAGTACTAACAGCCAGCAGAGAGTATTATCGATACTCAGTACTAACAGCCAGCAGAGAGTATTATAGATACTCAGTACTAACAGCCGGCAGAGAGTATTATTAATACTCAGTACTAACAGCCAGCAGAGAGTATTATCGATATTCAGTACTAACAGCCAGCAGAGAGTATTATTGATACTCAGTACTAATAGCCGTCAGAGAGTATTATAGATACTCAGTACTAACAGCCGTCAGAGAGTATTATCGACACTCAGTACTAACAGCCGGCAGAGAGTATTATCGGTACTCAGTACTAACAGCCAGCAGAGAGTATTATCGATACTCAGTACTAACAGCCGGCAGAGAGTATTATCGATACTCAGTACTAACAGCCAGCAGAGAGTATTATCGATACTCAGTACTAACAGCCAGCAGAGAGTATTATCGATACTCAGTACTAACAGCCGGCAGAGAGTATTATAGATGCTCAGTACTAACAGCCAGCAGAGAGTATTATCGATACTCAGTACTAACAGCCGGCAGAGAGTATTATCGATACTCAGTACTAACACCCAGCAGAGAGTATTATCGGTACTCAGTACTAACAGCCGGCAGAGAGTATTATCGATACTCAGTACTAACAGCCGGCAGAGAGTATTATAGATACTCAGTACTAACAGCCGGCAGAGAGTATTATAGATACTCAGTACTAACAGCCGGCAGAGAGTATTATAGATACTCAGTACTAACAGCCAGCAGAGAGTATTATTGATACTCAGTACTAACAGCCGGCAGAGAGTATTATCGGTACTCAGTACTAACAGCCAGCAGAGAGTATTATAGATACTCAGTACTAACAGCCGGCAGAGAGTATTATTGATACTCAGTACTAACAGCCAGCAGAGAGTATTATCGGTACTCAGTACTAACAGCCAGCAGAGAGTATTATAGATACTCAGTACTAACAGCCGGCAGAGAGTATTATTAATACTCAGTACTAATAGCCAGCAAAGAGTATTATCGATACTCAGTACTAACAGCCAGCAGAGAGTATTATAGATACTCAGTACTAACAGCCAGCAGAGAGTATTATCGATACTCAGTACTAACAGCCGGCAGAGAGTATTATCGATACTCAGTACTAACAGCCGGCAGAGAGTATTATCGATACTCAGTACTAACAGCCGGCAGAGAGTATTATCGATACTCAGTACTAACAGCCGGCAGAGAGTATTATAGATACTCAGTACTAACAGCCGGCAGAGAGTATTATCGATACTCAGTACTAACAGCCGGCAGAGAGTATTATCGATACTCAGTACTAACAGCCGGCAGAGAGTATTATTGATACTCAGTACTAACAGCCGGCAGAGAGTATTATCGATACTCAGTACTAACAGCCGGCAGAGAGTATTATCGATACTTAGCACTAACAGCCGGCAGAGAGTATTATCGATACTCAGTACTAACAGCCGGCAGAGAGTATTATCGATACTCAGTACTAACAGCCGGCAGAGAGTATTATCGATACTCAGTACTAACAGCCGGCAGAGAGTATTATTGATACTCAGTACTAACAGCCGGCAGAGAGTATTATTGATACTCAGTACTAACAGCCGGCAGAGAGTATTATTGATACTCAGTACTAACAGCCGGCAGAGAGTATTATCGATACTCAGTACTAACAGCCGGCAGAGAGTATTATCGATACTCAGTACTAACAGCCGGCAGAGAGTATTATTGATACTCAGTACTAACAGCCGGCAGAGAGTATTATCGATACTCAGTACTAACAGCCGGCAGAGAGTATTATCGATACTCAGTACTAACAGCCGGCAGAGAGTATTATCGATACTCAGTACTAACAGCCGGCAGAGAGTATTATCGATACTCAGTACTAACAGCCGGCAGAGAGTATTATCGATACTCAGTACTAACAGCCGGCAGAGAGTATTATCGATACTCAGTACTAACAGCCGGCAGAGAGTATTATCGATACTCAGTACTAACAGCCGGCAGAGAGTATTATCGATACTCAGTACTAACAGCCGGCAGAGAGTATTATCGATACTCAGTACTAACAGCCGGCAGAGAGTATTATCGATACTCAGTACTAACAGCCGGCAGAGAGTATTATCGATACTCAGTACTAACAGCCGGCAGAGAGTATTATCGATACTCAGTACTAACAGCCGGCAGAGAGTATTATTGATACTCAGTACTAACAGCCGGCAGAGAGTATTATCGATACTCAGTACTAACAGCCGGCAGAGAGTATTATTGATACTCAGTACTAACAGCCGGCAGAGAGTATTATTGATACTCAGTACTAACAGCCGGCAGAGAGTATTATTGATACTCAGTACTAACAGCCGGCAGAGAGTATTATCGATACTTAGCACTAACAGCCGGCAGAGAGTATTATCGATACTCAGTACTAACAGCCGGCAGAGAGTATTATCGATACTCAGTACTAACAGCCGGCAGAGAGTATTATTGATACTCAGTACTAACAGCCGGCAGAGAGTATTATCGATACTCAGTACTAACAGCCGGCAGAGAGTATTATCGTTACTTAGCACTAACAGCCGGCAGAGAGTATTATCGATACTCAGTACTAACAGCCGGCAGAGAGTATTATCGATACTCAGTACTAACAGCCGGCAGAGAGTATTATCGATACTCAGTACTAACAGCCGGCAGAGAGTATTATCGATACTCAGTACTAACAGCCGGCAGAGAGTATTATTGATACTCAGTACTAACAGCCAGCAGAGAGTATTATAGATACTCAGTACTAACAGCCGGCAGAGAGTATTATCGATACTCAGTACTAACAGCCGGCAGAGAGTATTATCGATACTCAGTACTAACAGCCGGCAGAGAGGGCCATGGCCAGGGCTGAGGCTAGTTCTGAGGGTATTTCTCGTAGTAATAGGGACATGTTTTGCCTTTAAGCTGTTTTTCGTTTTCTTGGTGACTTGTGTTCGTGGCACGTTAATCTGTCACGGTTAGTGTCCTCACTGAGAGGACTGGTGGAACAGGTCCAGCTGATGATGACAAAGCCGCATGTGATGTTTTTGTACCTTGTCACAGTGACTCACTAATGACATGTTCATAGAGGAAGCTCAGAGTGCACTCCCCAGGCCTGTGGGTATGGGGGAGGGGAGGACCGGTCTAGCAGTGACTCTACCCAGATAATCTGCTTATCATATCAGAAACTGAACATACACCCTTTGCTCACTAGATATCATATACCTCACCTCGTACAGGGTGAAACAGAGTGTGTGATTACATATACAACTTCAATACAAGTCCCTACATAATGCTGCTCCCCCTACCTATCCTCCCTAATACACAAGTATGTCCCGTCGAGGCCCCTGGCTGTGCCGAAGACCCACTTCTATCCTCTTTCCGTACTCCCACCTCTAACGCTCGCCTCCAAGACTTCTCCAGGGCTGCACCTCTTCTGTGGAACTCCCTTCACTTCTCCATTAGACTCTCACCCAGTCTCCAATCCTTCAAAAACGTCTTCTTCAGGAAGCATATAATTTAAACTGTTAGCGGGTTTTCAATTATCCCCCCACCCCCCATGACTCCTCTCCTGCAACTGTCAAAAATAACGGAATACTTTTCTAGCAAACTATTTCATTACCCCTACTTATACCTTTTCTGTCACTATGCCCCACTCCCTCTAACATGTAAGCTCACTGAGCAGGGCCTCAATCCCTCTGTTACTGTGTCACTATACCCCACTCCCTCTAACGTGTAAACTCACTGAGCAGGGCCTCAATCCCTCTGTTACTGTGTCACTATACCCCACTCCCTCTAACATGTAAGCTCACTGAGCAGGGCCCTCAATCCCTCTGTTACTGTGTCACTATACCCCACTCCCTCAAACATGTAAGCTCACTGAGCAGGGCCCTCAATCCCTCTGTTACTGTGTCACTATACCCCACTCCCTCTAACATGTAAACTCACTGAGCAGGGCCCTCAATCCCTCTGTTACTGTCACTATACCCCACTCCCTCTAACATGTAAACTCACTGAGCAGGGCCCTCAATCCCTCTGTTACTGTGTCACTATACCCCACTCCCTCTGACATGTAAACTCACTGAGCAGGGCACTCAATCCCTCTGTTACTGTGTCACTATACCCCACTCCCTCTAACATGTAAGCTCACTGAGCAGGGCCTCAATCCCTCTGTTACTGTCACTATACCCCACTCCCTCTAACATGTAAACTCACTGAGCAGGGCCTCAATCCCTCTGTTACTGTGTCACTATACCCCGCTCCCTCTAACATGTAAACTCACTGAGCAGGGCACTCAATCCCTCTGTTACTGTGTCACTATACCCCACTCCCTCTAACATGTAAACTCACTGAGCAGGGCCTCAATCCCTCTGTTACTGTGTCACTATACCCCGCTCCCTCTAACATGTAAACTCACTGAGCAGGGCACTCAATCCCTCTGTTACTGTGTCACTATACCCCACTCCCTCTAACATGTAAGCTCACTGAGCAGGGCCTCAATCCCTCTGTTACTGTCACTATACCCCACTCCCTCTAACATGTAAACTCACTGAGCAGGGCCTCAATCCCTCTGTTACTGTGTCACTATACCCCACTCCCTCTAACATGTAAGCTCACTGTGCAGGGCCTCAATCCCTCTGTTACTGTCACTATACCCCACTCCCTCTAACATGTAAACTCACTGAGCATGGCCCTCAATCCCTCTGTTACTGTGTCACTATACCCCACTCCCTCTGACATGTAATCTCACTGAGCAGGGCCTCAATCCCTCTGTTACTGTGTCACTATACCCCACTCCCTCTAACATGTAAACTCACTGAGCAGGGCCTCAATCCCTCTGTTACTGTGTCACTATACCCCACTCCCTCTAACATGTAAACTCACTGAGCAGGGCCCTCAATCCCTCTGTTACTGTGTCACTATACCCCACTCCCTCTAACATGTAAACTCACTGAGCATGGCCCTCAATCCCTCTGTTACTGTGTCACTATACCCCACTCCCTCTGACATGTAATCTCACTGAGCAGGGCCTCAATCCCTCTGTTACTGTGTCACTATACCCCACTCCCTCTAACATGTAAACTCACTGAGCAGGGCCTCAATCCCTCTGTTACTGTGTCACTATACCCCACTCCCTCTAACATGTAAACTCACTGAGCAGGGCCTCAATCCCTCTGTTACTGTCACTATACCCCACTCCCTCTAACATGTAAACTCACTGAGCAGGGCCTCAATCCCTCTGTTACTGTGTCACTATACCCCACTCCCTCTAACATGTAAGCTCACTGAGCAGGGCCTCAATCCCTCTGTTACTGTGTCACTATACCCCACTCCCTCTAACATGTAAACTCACTGAGCAGGGCCCTCAATCCCTCTGTTACTGTGTCACTATACCCCACTCCCTCTAACATGTAAACTCACTGAGCAGGCCCTCAATCCCTCTGTTACTGTGTCACTATACCCCACTCCCTCTAACATGTAAACTCACTGAGCAGGCCCTCAATCCCTCTGTTACTGTGTCACTATACCCCACTCCCTCTAATATGTAAGCTCACTGAGCAGGGCCTCAATCCCTCTGTTACTGTGTCACTATACCCCACTCCCTCTAACATGTAAGCTCACTGAGCAGGGCCTCAATCCCTCTGTTACTGTGTCACTATACCCCACTCCATCTAACATGTAATCTCACTGAGCAGGGCCCTCAATCCCTCTGTTACTGTGTCACTATACCCCACTCCCTCTAACATGTAAACTCACTGAGCAGGCCCTCAATCCCTCTGTTACTGTGTCACTATACCCCACTCCCTCTAATATGTAAGCTCACTGAGCAGGGCCTCAATCCCTCTGTTACTGTGTCACTATACCCCACTCCCTCTAACATGTAAACTCACTGAGCATGGCCCTCAATCCCTCTGTTACTGTGTCACTATACCCCACTCCCTCTGACATGTAATCTCACTGAGCAGGGCCTCAATCCCTCTGTTACTGTGTCACTATACCCCACTCCCTCTAACATGTAAACTCACTGAGCAGGGCCTCAATCCCCCTGTTACTGTGTCACTATACCCCACTCCCTCTAACATGTAAACTCACTGAGCAGGGCTCTCAATCCCTCTGTTACTGTGTCACTATACCCCACTCCCTCTAACATGTAAACTCACTGAGCAGGGCCTCAATCCCTCTGTTACTGTGTCACTATACCCCACTCCCTCTAACATGTAAACTCACTGAGCAGGGCCTCAATCCCTCTGTTACTGTGTCACTATACCCCACTCCCTCTAACATGTAAACTCACTGAGCAGGCCCTCAATCCCTCTGTTACTGTGTCACTATACCCCACTCCCTCTAACATGTAAACTCACTGAGCGGGGCCCTCAATCCCTCTGTTACTGTGTCACTATACCCCACTCCCTATAACATGTAAACTCACTGAGCAGGGCCCTCAATCCCTCTGTTACTGTGTCACTATACCCCACTCCCTCTAACATGTAAACTCACTGAGCAGGGCCCTCAATCCCTCTGTTACTGTGTCACTATAACCCACTCCCTCTAACATGTAAACTCACTGAGCAGGGCCCCCAATCCCTCTGTTACTGTGTCACTATACCCGACTCTCTCTAACATGTAACCTCACTGAGCAGGGCCCTCAACCCCTCTGTTCCTGTGTGTCTGGTTACAATTACGTGTCTGTTAGTCCACCCATTGCACAGCACTACGGAATTTGCTGGCGCTATATAAATAATAAAATAATAATAATACACACTATATTACCTGTACCACTACAATACACACATTATATTACCTGAACCACTACAATAAACATACTATATTACCTGAACCACTACAGTACACACACTATATTACCTGAACCACTACAATAAACACAATATATTACCTGAGCAACTACAATAAACACACTATCTTACCTGAACCACTACAATACACACACTATGTTACCTGTACCACTACAATAAACACACTATATTACCTGAACCACTACAATACACACACTATATTACCTGAACCACTACAATAAACACAATATATTACCTGAGCCACTACAATAAACACAATATATTACCTGAGCCACTACAATAAACACACTATATTACCTGAACCACTACAATACAATACACACACTATATTACCTGAACCACTACAATAAACACACTATATTACCTGAACCACTACAATACACACACTATATTACCTGAGCCACTACAATAAACACAATATATTACCTGTACCACTACAATAAACACAAAAATTACCTGAACCACTACAATACACACACTATATTACCTGAACCACTACAATACACACACTATATTACCTGTACCACTACAATAAACACAATATGTTACCTAAACCACTACAATACACACACTATATTACCTGAACCACTACAATACACACACTATATTACCTGTGCCACTACAATAAACACACTATATTACATGTACCACTACAATAAACACAACAATTACCTGAACCACTACAATACACACACTATATTACCTGAACCAGTACAATACACACACTATATTACCTGAACCACTACAATACACACACTATATTACCTGTACCACTACAATAAACACAATATGTTACCTAAACCACTACAATACACACACTATATTAACTATCACTACAATACACACCCTATATTAACTATCACTACAATACACACACTATGTTACCTGTACCACTACAATAAACACACTATATTACCTGAGCCACTACAATAAACACACTATATTAACTATCACTACAATACACACACTGTTACCTGTACCACTACAATAAACACACTATATTACCTGAACCACTACAATACACACACTATATTAACTATCACTACAATAAACACACTATATTACCTGAACCACTACAATACACACACTATATTACATGTACCACTACAATAAACACAAAAATTACCTAAACCATTACAATAAACACAATATATTACCTGAGCCACTACAATAAACACACTATATTACCTGTACCACTACAATACACACACTATATTACCTGTACCACTACAATAAACACACTATATTACCTGTACCACTACAATACACACACTATATTACCTGTACCACTACAATAAACACACTATATTACCTGTACCACTACAATACACACACTATATTACCTGTACCACTACAATAAACACAATATATTACCTGTACCACTACAATAAACACAATATGTTACCTAAACCACTACAATACACACACTATATTAACTATCACTACAATAAACACACTATATTACCTGTACCACTACAATAAACACACTAATATTACCCGTACCACTACTACCATTTTACATTTTAGACCAAAGTAGCCCAACTAATAACAGAGCTATTAGGAGTTGAAGTTTTGGAATTTGGCTCTGCTGCCCAAACTTTTGAAAATTCCTTGAATCCTTCAAATGTGATTCCGCATGGTTAAAAATGATTAATACCAGTAACTTTAAGTTTTTAATAGTGAAGCTGGGTCTCTCAATGTTACTTGCCCTCCCCCCTCCCACCGCACCGCCTGCGACTTCTGAACAGTATTTACAATGTGACCCTAAACCTTGTCTCATACAATCTGAACAATATGTGTATTTAGAAAAGATAGCGAGAGAATGGGGGAGGGGAAGGAAACTAGCTAGGGCAGCATACTCTGGAGAAAAGTGAAGAAATGTCAGCAAATGAAAGATTAGATAAGGCAGGGTGTGCGCCGTCATGTGATCTCTGTGGTTTGGTTCTGTGGGTTTAACCCCAGCTCGTCCTCAGTGACGCATGAAACGCACAGAACAATAACAGCCTAAATAGAAACTTCACATTACTTGATAAAGACGCACACGGGATATTTACTAAACTGACAATTGGCTGAAATTCAAAGAGGATTTCACATTAATGCCCTAAATAGATGAATTGGAAATAAATAAAGAAATAATTGGACTTTGAATTCCAGACAATTATCACTTCAGTGAATAAGTCCGTGTGCGTCTTTATCAAGTAATGTGAAATTCTAATTACACAAACAACGCGCAAAGAAAGTGCACATTTTATACCAAATTAGCTCAAGTTGAGGTTTTCCAACTCGATTACTCTTCCAGCTATGCCGTTTTTCGTATTTGGGTATTTAGCGGTTATATCCCTCTCAATTCTTCACAAGATAAGGAGTTAAAATACAGAGACACAAGAAACTTGTTTTCGGCTCAGTCTCAGTAAATACTGATAATTAAAACGACAGCGACTAAACTGGATTAGAGGCTATGATTTGGGCCCAGGGTACGTGGCCATCCACAGAGCTTGCTGTTGTAAAACTGGTTTGTTTTTGGCCACAGGACAATAAATAGGGAAATAATTATTTATAGGGCGGTCTATAAAAAGCAAAGACTTCAATTAATTTGTGATTCTCTTACCCGTGCACACCCAGAGGCGTCTTCCTGGAGTTTTAGGTTCCAATATTGTTTTGTATTAGGGATAAATACAGGTTTACTGCGCATGACCCAAGAACAAACATTTTTAATAAAACCATGGTTGCATCACAGACAAAGTACCTTACAAACAACGTAGAGGGAGTGCCACGATTAGTGGCCAACTTTCTGGAAGACAGAGGCTTGCGGGGGGAATGACAGTTTATACAGGATTACAGAATACGCTCATTTTGCTGATAGGCAGCTGCCTAGGAGAAAATCAGATGTATTAGTTCAGTGAGCAGAGTTTCAGATCTCCAGACCCTGTGTTTGTCAGTGTGCATAGGCGTACTCGATGTGTGTGTCTGTCTCGGCTTCTTGTGTATGGAGATGCAAAAGAGTGGACCATAAGACAACAAATGGGGGGCAATTGGAGGATGGGGGTGATTAGATATGGAGTAATGTAACAACGTGGTAACGATGCGACAATATAAGAAATGTTGCAATATGGTTCTGGATAATTGTTTTGGGAGAAATACAGCAAATATTACACATATATAGGGGGAAAGTGTTAAACAGATATATTCTTTATTTAAATGGTTACTACAACCAAAAAACAGTGCTCCAAGGCCAAAATCACCCTGACACCCGACCCTCCCCAAATAAAAATTGACACTTTCATAAATTAACCTGGTCACACCCCCTGGCAGTCAATCAGACAACCAGTCCTGTAACTTCCTGGTTGTTTCGCTCAGTTGAGATAAACCCAAGAGGCAGCAATTGCCCAGAGCACCTGCCTTGCAAAGACTTCTCATTGAGCTGCATTGGGAAGTCTGTGATTGGACAGCCACAGAAAGTCTGGGCGGGGTTAGAAGGGGAGGGCTTACAAAGGCTGCAGACAAGAGATCTGCAACTTTTGCATACTATTGATAGACAAACCCACAATAAAAATATGCATTATTAAATGTATGGATGTTTTCACTGGGGTATATCTACAAAACTGATATTTTTTTGTTTGGGTACTGGAGTGTCCCTTTAGTCAACATTTTGTGATATCCCTGCTTTAGCACAGTTGAGTCAATCTGTGACTCCATTATATTGATTCAAGAACCTGTGCATAAATCAGGATAATTTGAAATCCAAGCCTGTTGGTGATGTGAGGACAGATTTAAAGAGCACCCGTCTTATTAGAAGTGCTCTCTCCCGTCCTGTGCTAGTAGATTATATAAAGCTTGTGAACAGGTGAAGTCTGGGAGGTGTCATTCGAGATGGGAGCTTTAAAAGGTGATTTTAGTGTATTACCAGAGGGAGTTTACAGCAGTGTTGTAGGGGAGCAGGGGTGGAACATGCAGTGATTATGGTAGAGAGGTGGAATGGCTATAGGTTCACTGGTGACAGTATAAGCTCATCAGGTGAGGGGTAGATGCCTATTTTGTGTATGTCTGAAGAATACCTCATCTGTTTACAAGAAATGTTTGTTAATGTGCATAGAGTTACGACGTAGTCTAGTAACAGCATTGTTACAATTATTCACTAACAGAAGGTGTAGAGACATACAACAGACGATAAAACCACTCCGATGTTATGTAATTTCCTTTATTACAGGAATTTTACCCTGCTGATTACAAATTTAGCTCAAATAACAACAAATATATATTATTTTCAAAATAATACAAAAAGATAAATATATATAAAATTCATTTGGTAAATAAATACAACTTAAATAGATTTATACATAGAGATACACACTGTGATTATACGAATCAAGGTGGCAATCAGTTTCATATTTTTGGGTTTAAATTCCCTGCTATGGACTATATAATATCCAGGCCTGAGATGAGTGTAAGCTCTGAGGGTGTGTCTTATTGACCACCAGAGTTATGAGGCACAATGTGTTAACTCACATGGGAGCACTGCAATAATATTACAAAAGATGTCTAGGGTAAATTATTTTACACAGAGTACAGGGGCTGTATACGTATTACACCGAAAATAGTGAGTGTATCAGTATTATACACAGAGCAGGGTATGCCCATGTAATAAACTGAAAACAAGGGGTTTTGATGTACTATGCAAAGAGCAGGTTGAATATCTGTATAATAAACAGACAAGGAAGTGCGTGTGTATTATAACCAGATCAGGAAGTGTTTATGTATTACACACAGATCAGGAAGTGTTTATGTATTACACACAGATCAGGAAGTGTTTATGTATTATACACAGATCAGGAAGTGTTTATGTATTATTCACTGAGCCTGGTGTTGCAATACAGTTACTCTGTATTAGAGTACGGATAGGTAATACCTTGTAGTGCCTCTGTATTAGTGCACAGTTGTGTAATCGATTCCAGTAATTTTATATTAGTACATTGCTGAATAATACATGACAGTACCTCTGTATTAGAGAATGGCTTGTTAATGCATTGCAGTGCCCCTGAGAGGTTTTTGAGTTTCAGGGATTTAGAAAATTAAGAGCTCAGGTTGTCCACAGCAGGGAAATGTCCCGACCACGTCCAATGACTCAGATCTGGACCAGCCAGCCCTGGAGCATGGGATGGAGGGGCAGAAAATTAATGCTGTACCTTGTTCTGCTACATACTTCAAGATCTTTCCTACTAGGAGAGACCTTTACACAATAGCCTATTCAGCCTGGAGACCTTGTGGTGGTAAATGGATGTTGTCCATGGCTGCTACAGTTATACTGAAGAAAGGTCAGGGAGAACTAATGCTGGTGGGTTTCCACTTCTTCCAAATTCCTTTTAAAGTCCTGAGAAGAACAAGGCACTCTGATCCCTGAGGTCAATGCCCCCATATTGGTGATGGAACGAGTGCCATTGTACTTGTCTAGTAACAGGCAGGAAGGTTACACAAGAAGGGTTGGAGGTGGCCTGGAGGGGCCTGCTGTTTTGGCAGAAGCATGGCACAGCATTTTGGCCTCCACGGCTTTCCCCACATTAAATGGACAGCTTGGCAGAGACCACTCCTCAGTCGGACACTGATAGGCGATTGAATATGGGCAATCTTTTGCTGGTGGGTGGGGGCACCTGGCATTTCATCTCAAAGACTGGTGACTCGGAGCCACTGCTGTAACATTCTGTCTCTGGCAGTGAGCTTGAGGATGGGGAACGGAAGAGAATAGAGTGAGAAAATGGGTCCTGAGTAACGTTCCCAGCACGGGAACAACGGCACGAGCAGCATCTGGAACAAGGCTCAGAGGATTTCAAGGAAGAAACATGGCTTCTGGCCTCAGACGGTGCAGGAGAGAAGAACATTTCAGAAGGAGGAGGGGAGACAGAGGGAGCTCTGGTGAAAGAGGCTGGGTCCGGGAAACCTGGTGGAGTTGGGGAGCGCCTTCTGGTTGGCACACCGGAATAGCTGAGGCTCTGACGTAAAACTTGTTGAGGAGCTCCGTGTTCACTGGGATGATGAATGAAGTTGCAGCGGGACCCATATGGGCAATCTCCATACAAGTAATATTTGTGGCAAAGCTCAGTCTTATATTTAGGGTGACGGTTTGGCTCTCGCAGTTCTATGATACCATGGGCAAACTGGCACTTGGAACCATATTTACAGGTTCCTGTTTCAGAGAAAGTGCGACATAACTCAGTTTTGTAGCGTGGGGAGGGGGCTGGAAGTGAAGTCAGTGCATTATTCAGTGGTGGAAATCCTGGTGGAGGAGGAGGAAGTGCAGACCGGGACCCCTCAATTAAGCTCACAGAACGATCAGATCTGAAGGGTGACCGTGACGTTTCAACGATCCAAGGATCAGGAATGGTCCAACGTTTCTCATCATGGAGGTCGGGGGCACAGGAATGTCTCCGCTGGGGTCCTTGAAAGCTTCTCTCTTTAGGAGTATCAAACTCTTCAGAAAGGCTCAGGTTGTGTAAATTCTGTGGAATTATGAAATATGTTACAATAATGGAGGTAAGCAAAGGAACATAATATATCCCTGGAAAAAGAGATACAATTTGGAAAAATAGCCCTGTAGATAATTCAGAGTCCTGAAACATGTATTACAAGTAATTAGGCACTATAGCACTGCTAGCTATACATATGATGTATGTGAGTGTCACTATGACAGGGGGACTATGAGATAGAGTGACTGTGAGGTGGAAACATACCAAAATACTGGCCTTTGGACAGATTACAGAGACATACAGTGTGAGACAGATTGACAGACAGAGATAAGGAGGGTCTTTTAGTCTGACTGCAATTATACACAATATGTGGAGCTAATTCTTCACAAAAACAATGCTACCCACTGTCTGGACCCCTCATGCACCTCTCCCTAAACTCCTGCTTCTGATTACAGGAAATTTAATATGACAAAGAGAAGAACGAGAAATGTATGTTTTATTTGCACACACTGCCCTCACAAACCCACCTCCACTCAGACTTTGACATCCTCAAACTAGTTCTGACTTTAATTACACTTCCCGTCAACATTCTTAGCACTCCCTCCACTCCATCCCTCACAAACCCCCTCCACTCCATCTTAACACCACCACACTGCCCTCACAATCCATCTCCACTCCATCCCACCACAGCAATGCGCTCACAAACCCCCTCCACTCCATCCCACCACAACCACACTGACCTCACAATCCCCCTCCACTTCATCCAACCACCACCACACTGACCTCACAATCCCCCTCCACTTCATCCAACCACAGCAATGCACTCACAAACCCCCTCCACTCCATCCACCATCACATTGCCCTCAAAACCCTCCTCTACTACATTCCTACCACCACACTGCCCTAACAAACCCCCTCCACACTATCTCATCACCACCACACTGCCTTCACAAATCTCCTCCGCTTCATACCACCATACTGCCCTCACAAACCTCCTTCACTCCATTGCCCCATCATCACATTGCCCTCACAAACCCCCTCCCCTCAAACCCACCACCACACTGCCCTCAAACTCCCTCCACTCCATCCCCCCACCACACTGCCCTCACAAACTCCCTCTACTCTATCCCATCACCACCACTCTACTGCTCTCACAAATCTTCCCATCACCACTTCCGCAAAACTATCGGATATTACTCCAAAACAACCTCTAAAAATCTGTCTCGATAGACAACTCCTAGACTTCTTCTATTCACTCAAGCTTATCTAAACCATTGGACTCTGAAGGAGAGCACTTTAAATCTGTCCCCACGTCACCAACAGCCTTGGATCTCAATACATCCCGATTTATGCACAGGTTCTTGAATCACAATAACTGACTTACAGACAGGCCCATATGAGCTCAAGCAGGGATATCATGAAATACTGGCATGTCGTTCGATCTTTAACTTAAAGAGCACCTATTTAGATTGACTTAAAATCCTCTCCTTCACAAACCCCCTTCTTTTCCCTCTATTTTCCCATCTTCATCTCTCCGTTTCCCCTGCCCCCCTTCTGCCACTTTTCTCCAGTCCTTGTTGTCCCGGTCCTTCCTTGCCCTCCATTATCCTCCCCAGGTCCTGTACTTGCCTGTAGCTCAGTCTTTACCCTTAACCCACTCCCCGAGAGTCCTTGAACCCATGGGTGAGTGTGCGGCCTTACCTCTTGTTCTGTACGGCCACGATAAAAAAATAGATAATTATAATAAAAAACATCTATTCCTAAGGACTAACCGTAAAACAAGATCGATCACAATTAACTGTAAGACACTTTTATTGTTATCTTTGTAGACGTTGCAATCTTTCAATAAATTTACGCTGTAGAAAACTTTCCTTGTAGAGTCGTAACACGTTTCAATTCGCTTCACAGACACATTGTTACGTTTATAAAAGTTCCCCAGAACCCACCATGATCTGCAGCCGAGCTCACCTGGTAGAGTGTGTGGATATCCAACATGGAGGACATATCGACCCAGAAGAGTAGCTCCCTGTGTCACCCTGCGTTCCCCTTGTACAGACTGAGCTGCTCTAAGACTGAGCAATACGCCCTTTATAGCTAAACGTTACCCCTCCCTTCAGGCTGTGGGGCTATGAGGTCATCAAGGAGGGTAAAGTCCAAGAAGGAGGGGAAGGAGTGTTAGCTAATAATTTCACCTGAGGCTGAAAAACAAACCAAGACTCGGCTAAGCCTGGATCAAGAGAAAAGGGGGGGAGGGGGCAGGAGGGAAACTGAGCAGTAACAGAAGGAGAACGAAAACCCCAGAAAGGGAGACAAACAAAGAAAGGGGATAGAAACCGAAAGCAAACAGAGTAATGAAGAAAAGGGGAGGAGTGGGGAGGAAATGGAAAGGGGGCACTTTATACATAGAAAACAACACAAAATAATGTAAGGGGGGGGGGGTGTAGGAAGGGATAGAAAAGAAAAGGGGAGAGAGAGAAGTATAGAAAGCTAAGAGAGGGAGAGAGAAACAGACTAAATCAGCTGCACTTACTGTACCTCCCTCTACTGTAATGTATCCTGTAAAGTGCTGAGTACACCTGTTAGCGCTATATAAATAAAATATACATACACTGTATACCTACTGCACTTACTGTACCTCCCTCTACTGTAATGTAACCTGTAAAGTGCTGAGTACACCTGTTAGCGCCACATAAATAAAATATACATATACTATATACCTACTGCACATACTGTACCTCCCTCTACTGTAATGTAACCTGTAAAGTACTGAGTACACCTGTTAGCACTATATAAATAAAATATACATACACTGTATATCTACTGCACTTACTGTACCTCCCTCTCCTGTAATGTAACCTGTAAAGTGCTGAGTACACCTGCTAGTGCTATATAAATACAATATACATACACTGTATACCTACTGCACTTACTGTACCTCCCTCTACTGTAATGTAACCTGTAAAGTGCTGAGTATACCTGTTAGCGCTATATATTAAAATATACATACACTGTATACCTAATGTACTTACTGTACCTCCCTCTACTGTAATGTAACCTGTAAAGTGCTGAGTACACCTGTTAGTGCTATATAAATAAAATATACATACACTGTATACCTACTGCACTTACTGTACCTCCCTCTACTGTAATATAACCTGTAAAGTGCTGAGTACACCTGTTAGCGCTATATAAATAAAATATACATACACTGTATACCTACTGCACTTACTGTACCTCCCTCTACTGTAATGTAACCTGTAAAGTGCTGAGTACACCTGTTAGTGCTATATAAATAAAATATACATACATTGTATACCTACTGCACTTACTGTAGTGCTAACAGGTTACTGTAATGTAACCTGTTAGCACTATATAAAGTATACATACACTGTATACCTACTGTACCTCCCTCTACTGTAATGTAACCTGTTAGCGCTATATAAATATAATATACATACACTGTATACCTACTGCACTTACTGTACCTCCCTCTACTGTAATATAACCTGTAAAGTGCTGAGTATACCTGTTAGCGCTATATATTAAAATATACATACACTGTATACCTAATGTACTTACTGTACCTCCCTCTACTGTAATATAACCTGTAAAGTGCTGAGTATACCTGTTAGCGCTATATATTAAAATATACATACACTGTATACCTAATGTACTTACTGTACCTCCCTCTACTGTAATGTAACCTGTAAAGTGCTGAGTACACCTGTTAGCACTATATAAATAAAATATACATACACTGTATACCTACTGCACTTACTGTACCTTCCTCTGCTGTAATGTGCTGAGTACATCTGTTAGAGCTATATAAATAAAATATACATACACTGTATACCTCCTGCACTTACAGTACCTCCCTCTACTGTAATGTAACCTGTAAAGTGCTGAGTACACCTGTTAGCGCTATATAAATAAAATATACATACACTGTATACCTACTGCACTTACTGTACCTCCCTCTACTGTAATGTAACCTGTTAGCACTATATAAATAAAATATACCTTTACTGTATATTTACTGCCCTTACTGTACCTCCCTCTCCTGTAATGTACCCTGTAAAGTGCTGAGTACACCCGTTAGTGCTACATTAATAAAATATACATACACTGTATACCTACTGCACTTACTGTACCTCCATTTACTGTAATGTAACCTGTAAAGTGCTGAGTACACCTGTTAGCGCTATATAAATAAAATATACATACACTGTATACCTACTGCACTTACTGTACCTCCATTTACTGTAATGTAATCTGTAAAGTGCTTAGTACACCTGTTAGCGCTATATAAATACAATATACATACACTGTATACCTACTACACCTACTGCACCTCCCTCTACTGTAATGTAACCTGTAAAGTGCTGAGTACACCTGTTAGCGCTATATAAATAAAATATACATACACCGTATACCTACTGCACTTACTGTACCTCCCTCTACTGTAATGTAACCTGTAAAGTGCTGAGTACACCTAGCAAAACAAGTTGTTTGTAGACATGTGCAATTCGTTTCGGTCCGAATATGTATTCGGACGAATTTCGGGAAATTCGGACATTCGGGTACTTCCGAATATCCGAATTGCTGAAGTGCCGAGGTCACGAAGTTCTGAAATTACCGAATTTCCGAAGTGCCGAAGTGTCGAAGTGTCAAAGTGCCGAAGCACAGTATTGCCTAAGTACTAATATACTTACCCAGTGAAAGAAGAACATTTTTACATTGTATACAATTTTAAATAAAAAGTATACAAACATAGCCAGGATTCACCTGTAAGCATTCGCAACACTTACAACAATCAAGTAACATACATTCATATAAAATGTAAGTTACTTGGCCAGTCAATGTAATGACAGGAATGAATAAGTAGATAACTCCCTAATTTCCACGGTATTAGGGAGCTATCTACTAAAAGGCTGAAAGACCTAAATTGGTCTTTCAGACAAATTTATTAATACTAAGTAAAGATTACTTAGTATTAGTAAATTATGCCCCTACTCGCTATACCGCGAGTAGGGGCATGTCTATTAAACATGTGGCTGCTCACTGTAAAAAAATAAATAAATAAAAATATTGCTCCCGGCCTCCACCCCTGAGCAGCGGGTGGGGGCCCTAAATTATAATAAGGGGGGGGGGGGGAAATGATCCCCTTACCTACCCCCCTCACCCTAAAATAATGAGGGGGGGACCTGTAACTAAGAACTTGTAAAAAAATAAAAACGTACCATTCGATGTTTTATTTCTTCTAAAATCTTCTTTTTTCAGCCCCAACAAAGGCCAAACAAAAAACCATAATAACCGACGCAATAAATAATAAAAAAAAAAAACGAGCGCAAAAAATAATAATCCTTCTTCACCCATGGAGGGCTCCGCGCAGACTGAGCTCTGCAGGGCGGGGGAAGGCTTAAAAAGCCTTGCCCCGCCCTGCAATTAGGCTCAGAGCACTCTGATTGGTGGGTTTAAGCCATCCAATTAGAGTGCTCTGACAGGTAAATGAACAGACTGACAGGCAAGTCTCTACATTTACCTGTTACAGCACTCTGGTTGGTTTGAAATCCACCAATCAGAGTGCTCTGTCATTTTACACAGCGTGGGAAAGTTCTTTGTAATTTTCCCACGCTGTGTAATTTGACTCATAACTCTCTGATTGGTTACTTAATCCACCAGAGTTATGAGTCAAATTACACAGCGTGGGAAAATTCCAAAGAACTTTCCCACGCTGTGTAAAATGACAGAGCACTCTGATTGGTGGATTTCAAACCAAAACCAACCAGAGTGCTGTGACAGGTAAATGTAGAGACTTACCTGTCAGTCTCTTCATTTACCTGTCAGAGCACTCTGATTGGATGGCTTAAACCCACCAATCAGAGTGCTCTGAGCCTAATTGCAGGGCGGGGCACGGCTTTATAAGCCTTCCCCCGCCCTGCAGAGCTCAGTCTGCGCGGAGCCCTCCATGGGTGAAGAAGGATTATTATTTTTTTGCGCTCGTTTTTATTTTTTTATTGCGTCGTTTATTATGGTTTTTTATTTGGCCTTTGTTGGGGCTGAAAAAAGAAGATTTTAGAAGAAAGAAAACATCGAATGGTAAGTTTTTTTTTATTGCGTCGGTTATTTTGGATTTTTATTTGGCCTTTTTTGGGGCTGAAAAAAAGATGATTTTAGAAGAAAGAAAACATTGAATGGTAAGTTTTTTTTTTATTGCGTCGGTTATTTTGGATTTTTATTTGGCCTTTTTTGGGGCTGAAAAAAAGATGATTTTAGAATAAAGACAACATCGAATGGTAAGTTATTTTTTTTTCAGGTTCTTAGTTAAAGGTCCCCCCCTCATTATTTTTAGGGTGAGGAGGGTAGGTAGGGGGATCATTTTTTTGGGGGTGGATGGGGTGACTAGGGGTTTGGGGACCCCTAGTCACCTGGGGGGACCTTTTTTTTAGGGCCCCCACCCGCCGCTCAGGTGTGGGGGCCATGGGGGGAGGACACTAGTTCCGAAGTGCTGAAGTGCCGTAGTTCCAAAGTTGCCGAATTTCCGAAGTGTCGAACTGCCGAAGTTCCAAAGTTGCCGAAGTCCCGAAGTGCCGAATTGCCAAAGTCCCGAATTGCGAAAATTCCAAATTTTGGAATGCCGAACCGAACCCAAAATTTTCCCCATGCACATGCCTAGTTGTTTGCACTACTTTACCAAAATATAACAAGTTGCCTTAGTATATAAAAAATCTAAACACAGTTATGGTGTAGTATTTTTAGTTTAAAAAAGGTGAGATTTATAAACACATTAAACTCACACAATCAGACTAATTGTTTTTAGATGATTTTGTAAAGAGTGTATTATCAGTGAGAATATATTCAAAGTGTAGTTAATGTGAAAATAGACATACAGTAAATAGTTTGACACTCGCTGACCTTCAATATGAAATTCATTTTGATTTCCCTTTCGTTTCTTAGTTTAGTAAATAAGCCTGTGAGTGATTTATTGGTTTTATTTTGGTGCTTATTCTCTCGCGATTCACTAGTCTGTATGGCCTATACTGCATGGCGCAAAATCCTATTTGGTTGCATACAGCGTCATTTGAAAAATATAAAAAAATGCAATAAAATAAATCAATATTCGCCCTGTGAGCTCTGGCCGCAGACACTTTTCCCACTCTATACCATCTATTACATGCAATATGAGAAGCAAAGCCATTTTCACTTCATTTGCAAATCTTTCTCGTCATATAATATATTTGCATAATGTATTTTGGTAAATTGGGCTGTAGTGTGCCCCTAATGTGAGGAGTTAGTCAGTTAGCTGGCCCTGCCCAGGAGTGCTTTGGGCTCTCCTTTTGACAGAGAGAAGGGGTGGATTGGTGCCCAGCAGACCACAGTTTTGTAAAAAAAAAATCGGGGTCTGCAAAGCACACCTGGAACCAAGATTTTAAACCAGGTCTGAATGACAGGCTGTTGACAAATAATATATTGGTAAATATATGTTGATTCAAAAAGAACTGTGATTACTATTTCGGAGTCAAGAAGCAATATTTGGACAAGAAATGGTATTTCATCATATTTTGAATTAACAACAAAACAAATTGTGAAATGTCGAACTTTGCATTTTTACCTGTATAATTATGTAACTAGTGAAACAAATCTAGCCCACACACCAAATCTGAGTACCAAGAAATGCGTAACCCAATAGAACCAACAAAATTACGGGAAATGCTCCATATATAGACAACACAACAACATATCCTCATACACATTCATAGAAACATAGAATGTGACAACAGATAAGAACCATTTGGCCCATCTTTTCTGCCCAATTTTCTAAATTCACATTCACACCTAGATACATTCATATTCGGATACATTCATAGCTGGATACATTCATATCTGGATACATCCATTGCTGGATACATTCACACCGGCTACCGTCACACCTAGATATATTCATATTTGGATACATTCATACCGGCTACATTCACACCTAGATACATTCATATCTGGATACATCCATTGCTGGATACATTCCCACCGGCAACATTCACACCGGCTACATTTACACCTAGATACATTCATATCTGGATACATCCATTGCTGGATACATTCACACCGGCTACCGTCACACCTAGATATATTCATATTTGGATACATTCATACCGGCTACATTCACACCTAGATACATTCATATTCGGATACATTCATAGCTGGATACATTCACACCGGCTACCGTCACACCTAGATATATTCATATTTGAATGTATTGGGGTACCCCAAACCCAGATATGTATGTATTGGGGTACCTCAAACCCAGATATGTATGTATTGGGGTACCCCAAACCCAGATATGTATGTATTGGGGTACCCCAAACCCAGATATGAATGTATTGGGGTACCTCAAACCCAGATATGAATGTATTGGGGTACCTCAAACCCAGATATGAATGTATTGGGGTACCTCAAACCCAAATCATTTGTTCAGATAGGAATGTATCTGGGGTTATTTAACCAGTTCTGATGGGAATGTAGCGTGGGTTATTTAACCAGTTCGGATAGACATGTACTGCGGGTTATTTGACCAATTTGGATAGGTATGTATCGGGGGTCATTTAACCAGTTCAGATAGGAATGTATCGGGGGCATGTATCGGGGGTTATTTAACCAGTTCAGATAGGAATGTATAGTGGGGTTATTTAACCAGTTCAGATAGGAATGTATAGTGGGGTTATTTAACCAGTTCAGATAGGAATGTATAGGGGTTTATTTAACCAGTTCCAATGTTATTCTGTGGACCGTCAGTGACTGTTACTGGCCCAGTAACCATCTGTGATATTCATGGCAGCCTGGTCTGGTGGAAGAGGTCCTCAGAGACCCCAGTCATGATTCGGCGTCTGCGTCTGAAGTCCAACAGCGTCCTGTAGTAGTAGAAAGGAAGCTGACCGCGCGGACGTACTCCATTGGAGTACGGTAGCCCCGTCACAGATAACTGCTAACACATTGTTTTAAGGTTGATAAAATGAATGCCATTGAATTGGGTAAAAGTATCTGTAACCTAGAAATTAATTAATTTCATTATATCGTTTACAGTGTATCACAATTTGAGGAGAACAGACATTTTCCGATGGCTAACACGGGGAGAAGATAGAGCCTGCATTCGGGAAATGGAGAGAGCGGAAACCAGAGTAAAACTAGAAGATCATGTCCATGTTTGGTTTGGCAAACCCACAGAGATTGTGTAACTGAAACAAATAGCTTCACGCTCTGATTTCCTGGAATGTCCTATTCCACCTCCTCTACCCAGAAGCCTCATTACGAGGAGAGCAGGACAAACCTGATGAGCTTGCAATTACCGACAATGTTTTTATAATACAAACAATAGGTGTCCTAGTGACAGACAGAACATACAGCTTGTGCAGATACAATATATCTTTACAGTCACCCCTTTCAGCCTCCCAGATACATGTTAACCCCCGATTTCTTGTGCCTGGGTCAGTGCAGGCAGTATGTTTTGGGGTACACTCCTGATATTAAAAACCCTGGATCACAGTAAGCAGTGTATATTGGGGTTTATTGCAAGTATCTACTGTTATTTATCTTCTATATCACGGGTCCCACTGGAAGGCTATGCCAGGTATCTACTACCCTTTCTGTATCTGATTGTTAATATTTACTGCTTCCAGTGTGTTATTTACTATCATTTCAATCAGTTGGTTATGTAATCTTCAGTTAGTAATGGCTACTGAAGTCCAAAGGGGTGTTAAGCTCTACCCCAGAATTGCTGACTCTGACCCAATGAGAGACCATCTACTCTATAAACCTATAGATACACGTAATCAGGAAACAACAACCTCTGTACAGGTCTGAACACGTATGCTTATATAATATGTATGCTTTTATTTAAGGTCCTCCAGGATATGACGACCCAATACTACACCAGCAGGTCAGATATCTCAGGGCAGACTAACCAGGCTTGGGGGATCTATAGCTAAAAAACTAAGTTGTTAAATGTCTTAAAATCCTCATGTGTTTAGTTTGCTCGGTAGGATCTCCAGTCATCAGTAACGGGGAAGGAAACAGCAGATATAATCATGGCAGACAGCATTCGCATTTATGCAACTTATGTATCACTAACACACCACAATTATTACTTCTTGTAAATTGCAACAAAAACAGAGAGGGTGCACTATGGACCTGCCTCCATGGCCCCCAGCCTCAGTCAGTCATCTTTGGCCTTATCGCCACCATTAAGGTTGGTGGAGACACCTCTGCCCCAGTCCCAGCTCACCCTACAGTCATTACCATATGGGTCCTCAACCTGCCACCATGCTCACATGCTACATTTCCTGCATGTGACCCCTGACTTGCTCTCAGGACGCCAAGTCTGCCACATCCACAGACTTGCTGTCTTAGACTCCCCTGATCTGCTTTAACCTTAGCAGTGATTTTTCTGTTTCTGCTTTATTAAGAGACGTCAGCAGTTCATCCAATGTACAGACACTATGGCTTCCTGCACAGCGCAAGTTCCGAGACTCAACACAGGAAGTGGGCACAATGGACCGCAAATATATCATCTGTCATTATAACAGATGGTTACTGGGGCAGTAACAATCACCGACGGTCCACAGAATAACATTTGCCCTGGCCTGGAGAAGTTGTTTTTAAAAGGATCTGAGAGATGAGATCTGGGGAAGCAAATGTATTAATTTCAATGTCACATCTGTTCGTGATTGGTCAGCCAGTGATTCCATGTAGCAAAATAGGGGTCTGCACTCCTAGTTGTACAGGGATGGAGAGCTACTCCACATAGGTCTTCGAGAACAGGGGCTGGCGTGCCCCAAACTATGCTTGCAAAATGCACTTTGATAGGAAGCACAGGCTAAGAAGTGACAATGTTTCAGCCAAGTAAGGCCTTTTTCAAGTCAGGTGATTGTTCAGCCAGTGGTGGAATGACTCATGAAAATGTCTTTTGTTGTAAATATACAAACGTTTAATGATCAGAAAAAAATGGAGTGAAAAAGAGAGAGTAAGGAAAAGTGGCGAGGGATTCATTTGGCACGTTGCAGAAAAAAACTAAAAAATGCCAATGTATAAAGGGCGGAGTCACAGCTTTATACAAAGGAAAATTGTGCATGCGCCCCAAACCAGGACCAACGTTAAAGTGAACATTTCTACAACCTCCATTGTTTCAGTATGGAAGGGAAGAGAACTGAGTTCTGATTGGCTGGTTTCTCATTGTAACATTGCAGCAGGTCCAGACCAGATACATTTTCCTGACATTCTACCATAAAACAGCGAGAGTCATACCCAGCGTGGTGCTAAATCAATTGTATCGGCAAACTGCTGGGATTATCCCAAATATATCTGTGTATGTTCCGATCCGATAGATGCACCAATCTCTTTCTCCTGTCAGTCACGTCCCCGGTGATCTTCTCAGCAGGTGACCCGGTAAAACATGGCGCCAAGCCTCTTATACAGACAGATAATATCAAAAGTAAAACATAATCTACCTTCTGTTTGAATATACAAAAAGATATTAGCATTTCTGGGTTTATCTAACTTTCTAAGCTAAATATGTGAAATGTCTGGGAACACATTGCAGCTGGGTCTGGCATCCAAACCGTTAAACTCTCGGTATGGAATTCCCCCCCACCAAAAGGGTTAAGGTGCCTGGGCGGAGTCACCCCAGGCTGGGTACAAAGTGTAACTGAGTGTTAGTCATCAAGGGGAGGTGTAACTCCCACAATGCACTGCATGTCTGCGCCTCTCCCTCCCTCCCACCATGTGAATGCACAAACAGAACAGGATTACAACACAAAGGACAAGTGTTACACCAGAAAAGCTGGCAGCCAGTCTGCTGCTTACATCACTGTGATGCAATGGAACACCCTTCCCCCGGGAGATAATGCTTTCATGATGCAATGAAGACCCCCATCCAGCAAACTAGCAATCTAATGATATACATGTAGGTACTATCAAACAACTAATGCAAAGAGAGACCCTGAATCCAAGAGCTAACAGTCTAATGATATAAATGTAGGTACTGTCAAACAACTAATGCAAAGAGAGACCCTGAATCCAAGAGCTAACAGTCTAATGATATAAATGTAGGTACTATCAAACAACTAATGCAAAGAGAGACCCTGAATCCAAGAGCTAACAGTCTAATGATATAAATGTAGGTACTATCAAACAACTAATGCAAAGAGAGACCCTGAATCCAAGAGCTAACAGTCTAATGATATAAATGTAGGTACTATCAAACAACTAATGCAAAGAGAGACCCTGTACCCAGAAGCTAACAGTCTAATGATATAATGACAGACCCTGAACCCAAGAGCTAACAGTCTAATGATAGACCCTGAACCCAAGCGCTAACAGTCTAATCATATGAATTAGTACGATTAGAAAGCAGTGTGTAATCTCTGACTCGGAAACACCTCCAGTGGGGGTAAAGCTATGGGAAACCAGGGACCCTCATTCATTGTTAAACTGCTCAAAATGGTTTAAAGGAACACTATAGCCACACAGACCACTTCATTTCAATGAAGTGGTCTCGGAACCATGTGCCCCATCCCCCGTTTTAGCTCTTTTGCTGAAAACACTGCCAATCTGCAAAGTGAGACCATCTGATCGGTGCAGTGCGGCCGAAGGAAAGCATTGGATTGGCTGAGATCATCAATCTCATTAAGAAAGAGCTTCATCGAAGAGGAATAGCAGTTGGCCTGGACCCAGGAGCTTGCAATCTATTAGTCGAATGCAAGAAACCAGGTCATAAGATTTTAAATTCTAATGTCAAATAAGTTTACCCAATCAGTGTACAATCCGATAATACCTGCTATAATCCTGGTTCACAAAGCTTACACTCTACAATATTATTCAAATCTATTGCAATAATTAATTACCCTGTGTGTCCGCTCTATTTTTAGATTGAGAGTTTGCTAGACAGGAAACACGGAGAGGCAACAGTGCAGTATCGATAACACTAGCAGTATCATGTTCAAAGTCCATCTCACATGTTTTCCAATATCGCCTGCCACATTAGTGACAAATCATGTTTATTAAAAGAACAGACATTAAACAGAGCGAAATCCACCAAAACACAACACTATGAATCATTCAGTGAACTGATGAATTATTGTTTGTCGATAAATCATATATCTTTCAGAAGCGTTCTGAGCAATGAAATAGCAGCTATGACGAGGGAGAGAAACTCCAGTTAAGGGGTTGGGGGATCCATGTCCCATGGCTCCTGGAGGGTGGCAACGTTTTGCACCTATGTTCTATGGTGCGTTGCAGAAACAGTCACCCCTTAGATGTTTCCACATTTTAGCATGCTCCATCCAGGAATTAAAATAGATTTTATTCAGATTTTAATGAAGAAATACATGGGCACTTTCTGGTGGTATAAAGAGCCATCTTTGGTTGTGGTTACAGCTGAGGAACGTTTGGGGTGAGTTTCTACCGGTTTTGAAAATGTGTATCCGGTACTGTCGAATGGTTCTTGGGTTGAAATCTGTCCTGTGCGTAAGGTGTGTTGTGTAAGACATAAGGTGAAATTAAAATGTAATTCCCGGTTGTAATTATCAGAAATGTGTGAACCTCCACGGGGGTGTATACTTATGTAACGCACACTCTTGCAAGGCTTGATCCAGACTCACAGAATTTATTATGATGACAAACTAATTACACAGAGAATCGACCTCACGGCGTGAATATTAAACGCGGCATTTTACTTCCTTGTGGACGTTGGTGAAGGCTATAATTAAACGTCCAAATCGTGTCGGAACACATCTCACCCTATCACCCTAACCCTACCGGAGGCATATCTAACCTGTCACTAAAACATCCACAAATTTTTATCCTTTTTAACAGCTGGCCTGATATAATGTTTTGTTATATTTTCAGGGGATTTTATCCTAATTCAGATAAATGGTGATGGGGAATCTCAATGAAAGAGAGCAAAGTGGTTGGTCCACCATGGATTGACATGGCCCCCTGTCACTGGTAATAACCCAATATGGCAGCTTTACATCATACAGTGTGCGGTAAGATGAGAGGACCTGCACAGTTTTCCTGCCTCAACCCTCCATCCTGTCACACAAAGGGACATCGTGGACCCAACACGACTATGGGAAGAACCTCCAAAATTATATATAAAATGTCTAACACCAATTGCACCAAAGATAGATGACAGACACAAGGGCTCAGCGCTAACTGTCAGCAAGGCTTGCACATGTACAAACTACTGCTAAGGCACTCTGAGCAGGTAAAAATGTACAGGAAAGGGGTTTCCATTGCACCTGCGTGGCACTTTAACAATAGGGCACTCTAACAATCCTGTGCTCTAATATTAGGGCACTCTAATAATAGGGCACTCTAACAATCTTGTGCTCTAGCAATATGGCACTAATAATCCTGTGTTCTAACAATATGGCACTCTAATAATCCTGCGTTCTAACAATATGGCACTCTAATAATCCTGCGCTCTAACAATATGGCACTCTAACTATCCTGCACTCTAACAATATGACATTCTAACAATAAGGCACTCTAACTATACTGCTTTCTACCAATGTGACATAACAATGTGGCACTTTAACTATCCCGCGCTCTACCAATATGGCACTCTGACAATGTGGCACTCTAATAATAGGGCACTCTAACAATATGGCACTTTAATAATGTGGTACTCTAACAATATGACACTAACAATGTGGCACTCTAACTATCCTGCACTCTACCAATATGGCACTCTAATAATGAGGCACTGTAACAAAGTGGAGCTCTAATGATCCTGCGCTCTAATAATGAGGCACTGTAACAAAGTGGAGCTCTAATGATCCTGCGCTCTAATAATATGGCACTGTAACAAAGTGGAGCTCTAATGATCCTGCGCTCTAAAAATGCTGTGAATGTGGAGATCTGACAAGGATGCTCAAACAACAATTATTATTTTGAGTGCGCTGTTCAATGGACAGAACGAAATCTATTGATAGTTGTCAGAGAATTATAGTCTAAAGCAAGAGGTAGGGATTGTTTAGTGACTGGGAACAAACTATCAAAAAGGAGAAACAAAGAGAGAGCACACCAACAGACAGGAGAGACATAGGGCACTAAGAGACAGTGTGCACACCAACAGACAGGAGAGACATTGGGCACTAAGAGACAGTGTGCACACCAACAGACAGGAGAGATATAGGGCACTAAGAGACAGCGTGCACACCAACAGACAGGAGAGACATAGGGCACTAAGAGACAGTGTGCACACCAACAGACAGGAGAGACATAGGGCACTAACAGACAGTGTGCACACCAACAGACAGGAGAGACATAGGGCACTAAGAGACAGCGTGCACACCAACAGACAGGAGAGACATAGGACACTAACAGACAGTGTGCACACCAACAGACAGGAGAGACATAGGGCACTAACAGACAGTGTGCACACCAACAGACAGGAGAGACATAGGGCACTAACAGACAGTGTGCACACGAACAGACAGGAGAGACATAGGGCACTAACAGACAGTGTGCACACCAACAGACAGGAGAGACACAGGGCACTAACAGACAGTGTGCACACCAACAGACAGGAGAGACATAGGGCACTAACAGACAGTTGATGGAGAGAGGGTGATTGTTTTAGAGCTGACACTCATTGCTATATATGTAGAGTGTGAGTCACCGTGTTAACTGGAGTTGGCCACTGGGCCAATCACTAACAAGATGTTCATCCTGTATCTCAGTATGATGTCAGTCAATAGCTATGAAGGCACCGGGCCAGTACAAGTTCTTATTGGACCTCAAAGTATTCCCGTTACCGAGGATCAGCCAAACCTTGAGCCTTTACGTATTAATGAATTTCATGAAACTGGCACACTGGGCACTCTGTAATGTGACAACCTAGGGATTTATATTGGTGGGTAAGCACCTACTGTTCCCTGAGTATGTGGGTGAGGGTGCTTGGCCATCGTGTGCCCCACCGCTGTTTATTACCCTTATCTTGGTGCAGCATGCCCTCACCCGCTTATTAATCCTTTATACCGACACGCATGGTTTGAGACAAGACTGGCCACCAGTATTAACAAAGAAAAAATGTATTTCTTTTCAGCTAGGTATGTAGCCATTACAACAAAAACATACTTACCAACTGTCCAAATGGGACCAGACAGTCCTGCTTTAGGGCCACTGCCCCAGAGTGCTGGGTTGCTGTTTCCAAAAGCTCCCCTGCTTTAACACACTTATCCACACATCGATCGGGGTAACCAGTCAATTTAACACATACATGCACAGACTCGTTGTCGCAACAAGTAGCATAACACACATTTACACACTCACTGAGGCTCCACAGCACCCTTCCCCCCACACCCAATATATAATGAGTGATTGATCAGGCTCTCTGGGACCCCTAATAATGACAGAGGCTTATACAATTATCCTACCTCCCTATTAAAGCACTCTGTGTATTGACGGTGAAAGCTATCCGGCACTGAGCCGGTTAATGATCCCTATAAAGCGCTCTGTGCAGTTATCTGGCACAGATTAATGATCTCTATAAAGCGCTCTGTGTAGTTACCCGGCACAGAGAGGGTTAATGATCCCTATTAAGCGCTCTGTGTAGTTATCCGGCACAGAGAGGGTTAATGATCCCTATAAAGCGCTCTGTGTAGTTATCCGGCACAGAGAGGGTTAATGATCCCTATAAAGCGCTGTGTAGTTATCCGGCACAGAGAGGGTTAATGATCCCTATAAAGCGCTCTGTGTAGTTATCCAGCACAGAGAGGGTTAATAATCCCTATAAAGCGCTCTGTGTAGTTACCCGGCACAGAGAGGGTTAATGATCCCTATTAAGCGCTCTGTGTAGTTATCCGGCACAGAGAGGGTTAATGATCCCTATAAAGTGCTCTGTGTAGTTATCCGGCACAGAGAGGGTTAATGATCCCTATAAAGCGCTCTGTGTAGTTATCCAGCACAGAGAGGGTTAATAATCCCTATAAAGCGCTCTGTGTAGTTACCCGGCACAGAGAGGGTTAATGATCCCTATTAAGCGCTCTGTGTAGTTATCCGGCACAGAGAGGGTTAATGATCCCTATAAAGCGCTCTGTGTAGTTATCCGGCACAGAGAGGGTAAATGATCCCTATAAAGCGCTCTGTGTAGTTATCCGGCACAGAGAGGGTTAATGATCCCTATAAAGCGCTCTGTGTAGTTATCCGGCACAGAGAGGGTTAATGATCCCTATAAAGCGCTCTGTGTAGTTATCCGGCACAGAGAGGGTTAATGATCCCTATAAAGCGCTCTGTGTAGTTATCCGGCACAGAGAGGGTTAATGATCCCTATAAAGCGCTGTGTAGTTATCCGGCACAGAGAGGGTTAATGATCCCTATAAAGCGCTCTGTGTAGTTATCCGGCACAGAGAGGGTTAATGATCCCTATTAAGCGCTCTGTGTAGTTATCCGGCACAGAGAGGGTTAATAATCCCTATAAAGCGCTCTGTGCAGTTATCCGGCACAGAGAGGGTTAATGATCCCTATAAAGCACTCTGTGTAGTTATCCGGCACAGAGAGGGTTAATGATCCCTATAAAGCGCTCTGTGCAGTTATCCGGCACAGAGAGGGTTAATGATCTCTATAAAGCGCTCTGTGTAGTTATCCGGCACAGAGAGGGTTAATGATCCCTATAAAGCGCTCTGTGTAGTTATCCGGCACAGAGAGGGTTAATGATCTCTATAAAGCGCTCTGTGCAGTTATCCGGCACAGAGAGGGTTAATGATCCCTATAAAGCGCTCTGTGTAGTTATCCGGCACAGAGAGGGTTAATGATCCCTATAAAGCGCTCTGTGTAGTTATCCGGCACAGAGAGGGTTAATGATCCCTATAAAGCGCTCTGTGTAGTTATCCGGCACAGAGAGGGTTAATGATCCCTATAAAGCGCTCTGTGTAGTTATCCGGCACAGAGAGGGTTAATGATCCCTATAAAGCACTCTGTGTAGTTATCCGGCACAGAGAGGGTTAATGATCCCTATAAAGCGCTCTGTGCAGTTATCCGGCACAGAGAGGGTTAATGATCCCTATAAAGCGCTCTGTGCAGTTATCCGGCACACAGAGGGTTTATGATCCCTATAAAGCGCTCTGTGTAGTTATCCGGCACAGAGAGGGTTAATGATCCCTATAAAGCGCTCTGTGTAGTTATCCGGCACAGAGAGGGTTAATGATCCCTATAAAGCGCTCTGTGCAGTTATCCGGCACACAGAGGGTTAATGATCCCTATAAAGCGCTCTGTGTAGTTATCCGGCACAGAGAGGGTTAATGATCCCTATAAAGCGCTCTGTGTAGTTATCCGGCACAGAGAGGGTTAATGATCCCTATAAAGCGCTCTGTGTAGTTACCCGGCACAGAGAGGGTTAATGATCCCTATAAAGCGCTCTGTGTAGTTACCCGGCACAGAGAGGGTTAATGATCCCTATAAAGCGCTCTGTGTAGTTATCCGGCACAGAGAGGGTTAATGATCCCTATAAAGCGCTCTGTGTAGTTATCCGGCACAGAGAGGGTTAATGATCCCTATAAAGCGCTCTGTGCAGTTATCCGGCACACAGAGGGTTAATGATCCCTATAAAGCGCTCTGTGTAGTTATCCGGCACAGAGAGGGTTAATGATCCCTATAAAGCGCTCTGTGTAGTTATCCGGCACAGAGAGGGTTAATGATCCCTATAAAGCGCTCTGTGTAGTTACCCGGCACAGAGAGGGTTAATGATCCCTATAAAGCGCTCTGTGTAGTTACCCGGCACAGAGAGGGTTAATGATCCCTATAAAGCGCTCTGTGTAGTTATCCGGCACAGAGAGGGTTAATGATCCCTATAAAGCGCTCTGTGTAGTTATCCGGCACAGAGAGGGTTAATGATCCCTATAAAGCGCTCTGTGTATGTGCTGGGCTGGGAGCCTGGGAAGGTCTCTATTAGATTCATGGAAACGTTTAAAAATAAACAGGGACTTTCCCTTCCGCTCAGCGATCACAGGGAGGAATTGCGAACAAATGTGAGGAAAAGGAGGCACTTCCTATAAACCAACACGGACCCAACATGACTTCCAGAAATCAATTCATCCATCCATCCATCCATCCAATCTATCCATCCATCCAATCTATCCATCCATCCATCCAATCTATCCATCCATCCAATCTATCCATCCATCCATCCAATCTATCCATCCATCCATCTACACACTCACATTTTTTTTTAATTCAATCCCCTCCAGCCTCCTTACCTTTGGGAATGCTGGGGTGGATTCTCATTTCCCTGGGGTCCAGTGGGGCTGCTGGGCGGCCGGCCAGTGACTGCAGGCGGCGAGGGAGCACTGATCCTCCTGTTCAGCTCCCTCGTGCGCCGCAGAGTGATGCCAGGAGTCGGAATATGACATCATATTCCAGTTCCCGGCATCACTCTGCGGCGCGCGAGGGAGCTGAGCAGAGAGATCACTAATCAGTGCTCACTCGCCAGCGCCATGCCTGCCCGCATGGATTGTCAGTTAGCCGCCAGACTTTTTTTGCCAACGGTTTAGACACTAATGGCTGTGTGTTGAGTTATTTTGAGGGGACAGCAATTTTACACTGTTATACAGGCTGTACACTGACTACTTTACATTGTAGCAGAGTGTCATTTCTTCAGTGTTGTCAAATGAAAAGATATAATATTTACAAAAATGTGAGGGTGTACTCACTTTTGTGAGATACTGTATCTATCTGTCTATCTATCTAGCTACCCTTTATCTACCTATCTATGTATCTATGTATCTGTCTGTCTGTCTGTCTGTCTGTCTGTCTGTCTGTCTGTCTGTCTGTCTATTAATCATATCTGCTTTACCGTTACCATGTGCATCTTTGAAATGATAAATCCTGGGCCTTTCAGTGGATTTACATATAATGTTTATTATACTGATTATTAATACTTCAGTCCAGCTGGACATCTCTACGATTCAAAAAGAGACAATATGTTGATATTTCAAAACATGGTTTCCTTTATTCCAGATAACCACAGACATGGCCTTTGTCACATTTCCTCTTTAAATTGGGAAATATCGTGACCTTTGCTTACATCGCTAAAGTCACGTTTCCTCTCAGATGCTGTGGAAACTGATCACAAGATCTAAACGCTACACATGGTTAAACACAATATTGGGGACCTCGATCACAGCGACTACAGATAACTTTGACTACAGGTGTAAAAAATATAAATATATAAACACTCACTGCACTAACAAACTGCTTCAACACACATTTACACACTCACCATGCTAACAAACTGCTTCAACACACATTTACACACTCACTGGGCTAACAAACTGCTCTAAAATACATTTACAACTTCACCAGGCTAAGAAACTGCTTCAACACACATTTACACACTCACTGGGCTAACAAACTGCTCTAAAATACATTTACAACTTCACCAGGCTAAGAAACTGCTTTAACACACATTTACACACTCACCGGGCTAACAAACTGCTCTAAAATACATTTACAACTTCACCAGGCTAAGAAACTGCTTTAACACACATTTACACACTCACTGGGCTAACAAACTGCTTTAACACACATTTACACACTCACTGGGCTAACAAACTGCTTTAACACACATTTACACACTCACCGGGCTAACAAACTGCTCTAAAATACATTTACAACTTCACCAGGCTAAGAAACTGCTTTAACACACATTTACACACTCACTGGGCTAACAAACTGCTTTAACACACATTTACACACTCACCGCGCAAACAAACTGCTTTAACACACATTTACACACTCACCAGGCTAAGAAACTGCTCTATAACACATTTACACACTCACCGGGCTAACAAACTGCTTTAATACATATTTACACACTCACCAGGCTAAGAAACTGCTTTAACACACATTTACACACTCACTGGGCTAAGAAACTGCTTTAACACACATTTACACACTCACCGCGCAAACAAACTGCTTTAACACACATTTACACAGTCACCAGGCTAACAAACTGCTTTAATACATATTTACACACTCACCAGGCTAAGAAACTGCTTTAACACACATTTACACACTCACCGGGCTAACAAACTGCTCTAAAACACATTTACAACTTCACCGGGCTAAGAAACTGCTTTAACACACATTTACAACTTCACCGGGCTAAGAAACTGCTTTAACACACATTTGCACACTCACTGGGCTAACAAACTGCTTTATCACACATTTACACATTCACCAGGCTAACAAACTGCTCTAAAACACATTTACAACTTCACCAGGCTAAGAAACTGCTTTAACACACATTTACACATTCACCGGGCTAACAAACTGCTTTAACACACATTTACACAGTCACGGGCTAACACACTGCTTTAACACACATTTACACACTCACCGCGCAAACAAACTGCTTTAATACATATTTACACACTCACCAGGCTAAGAATCTGCTTTAACACACATTTACACACTCACTGGGCTAACAAACTGCTTTAACACACATTTACACATTCACCGGGCTAACAAACTGCTTTAACACACATTTACACAGTCACCAGGCTAAGAAACTGCTCTATAACACATTTACACACTCACCAAGCTAACAAACTGCTTCAACACACATTTACACACTCACCGTGCAAACTGCTTCAACACACATTTACACACTCACCGTGCAAACTGCTTCAACACACATTTACACATTCACCGGGGCTAACAAACTGCTTTAACACACATTTACACACTCACCGGGCTAACAAACTGCTCTAAAACACATTTACACATTCACCAGGCTAACAAACTGCTCTATAACACACATTTACACACTCACTGGGCTAACAAACTGCTCTAAAACACATTTACACATTCACCAGGCTAACAAACTGCTTTAACACACATTTACACACTCACCAGGCTAACAAACTGCTCTAAAACACATTTACAACTTCACCAGGCTAACAAACTGCTTTAACACACATTTACACACTCACTGGGCTAAAACTGCTTTAATACATATTTACACACTCACCGGGGCTAACAAATTGCTCTAAAACACATTTACACACTCACTGGGCTAACAAACTGGTTTAACACACATTTACACATTCACCAGGCTAACAAACTGCTCTATAACACATTTACACACTCACTGGGCTAACAAACTACTCTAAAACACATTTACACACTCACCAGGATAACAAACTGCTTTAGCACACATTTACACACTCACCGGGCTAACAAACTGCTTTAACACACATTTACACACTCACCAGGCTAGCAAACTGCTCTATAACACATTTACAACTTCACCAGGCTAAGAAACTGCTTTAACACACATTTACACACTCACCGGGCTAACAAACTGCTTTAACACACATTTACACACTCACCGCGCTACCAAACTGCTTTAATACACATTTACACACTCACCAGGCTAAGAAACTGCTTTAATACATATTTACACACTCACCAGGCTACGAAACTGCTTTAACACACATTTACATACTCACCAGGCTAACAAACTGCTCTATAACACATTTACACACTCACCAGGCTAAGAAACTGCTTTAACACACATTTACACACTCACTGGGCTAACAAACTGCTTTAACACACATTTACACACTCACTGGGCTAACAAACTGCTTTAACACACATTTACACACTCACTGGGCTAACAAACTGCTTTAATACATATTTACACACTCACCGGGCTAACAAACTGCTCTAAAACACATTTACAACTTCACCAGGCTAACAAACTGCTTTAATACATATTTACACACTCACCAGGCTAAGAAACTGCTTTAGCACACATTTACACACTCACCAGACTAAGAAACTGCTCTATAACACATTTACACACTCACCAGGCTAACAAACTGCTTTAATACATATTTACACACTCACCAGGCTAAGAAACTGCTTTAACACACATTTACACACTCACCGGGCTAACAAACTGCTTCAACACACATTTACACACTCACCAGGCTAACAAACTGCTCTAAAACACATTTACAACTTCACCGCGCAAACAAACTGCTTTAACACACATTTACACACTCACCAGGCTAAGAAACTGCTCTATAACACATTTACAAACTCACCGGGCTAACAAACTGCTTTAACACACATTTACACACTCACTGGGCTAAGAAACTGCTTTAACACACATTTACACACTCACCGCGCAAACAAACTGCTTTAACACACATTTACACAGTCACCAGGCTAACAAACTGCTTTAATACATATTTACACACTCACCAGGCTAAGAAACTGCTTTAACACACATTTACACACTCACCGGGCTAACAAACTGCTCTAAAACACATTTACAACTTCACCGGGCTAAGAAACTGCTTTAACACACATTTACAACTTCACCGGGCTAAGAAACTGCTTTAACACACATTTGCACACTCACTGGGCTAACAAACTGCTTTATCACACATTTACACATTCACCAGGCTAACAAACTGCTCTAAAACACATTTACAACTTCACCAGGCTAAGAAACTGCTTTAACACACATTTACACATTCACCGGGCTAACACACTGCTTTAACACACATTTACACACTCACCGCGCAAACAAACTGCTTTAATACATATTTACACACTCACCAGGCTAAGAATCTGCTTTAACACACATTTACACACTCACTGGGCTAACAAACTGCTTTAACACACATTTACACACTCACTGGGCTAACAAACTGCTTTAATACACATTTACACATTCACCGGGCTAACAAACTGCTTTAACACACATTTACACAGTCACCAGGCTAAGAAACTGCTCTATAACACATTTACACACTCACCAAGCTAACAAACTGCTTCAACACACATTTACACACTCACCGTGCAAACTGCTTCAACACACATTTACACACTCACCGTGCAAACTGCTTCAACACACATTTACACATTCACCGGGGCTAACAAACTGCTTCAACACACATTTACACATTCACCGGGGCTAACAAACTGCTTCAACACACATTTACACATTCACCGGGGCTAACAAACTGCTTTAAGACACATTTACACACTCACCGGGCTAACAAACTGCTCTAAAACACATTTACACATTCACCAGGCTATCAAACTGCTCTATAACACACATTTACACACTCACTGGGCTAACAAACTGCTCTAAAACACATTTACACACTCACCAGGCTAACAAACTGCTCTAAAACACATTTACAACTTCACCAGGCTAACAAACTGCTTTAACACACATTTACACACTCACTGGGCTAAAACTGCTTTAATACATATTTACACACTCACCGGGGCTAACAAATTGCTCTAAAACACATTTACACACTCACTGGGCTAACAAACTGGTTTAACACACATTTACACATTCACCGGGCTAACAAACTGCTTTAACACACATTTACACAGTCACCAGGCTAAGAAACTGCTCTATAACACATTTACACACTCACCAAGCTAACAAACTGCTTCAACACACATTTACACACTCACCGTGCAAACTGCTTCAACACACATTTACACACTCACCGTGCAAACTGCTTCAACACACATTTACACATTCACCGGGGCTAACAAACTGCTTCAACACACATTTACACATTCACCGGGGCTAACAAACTGCTTTAACACACATTTACACACTCACCGGGCTAACAAACTGCTCTAAAACACATTTACACATTCACCAGGCTAACAAACTGCTCTATAACACACATTTACACACTCACTGGGCTAACAAACTGCTCTAAAACACATTTACACACTCACCAGGCTAACAAACTGCTCTAAAACACATTTACAACTTCACCAGGCTAACAAACTGCTTTAACACACATTTACACACTCACTGGGCTAAAACTGCTTTAATACATATTTACACACTCACCGGGGCTAACAAATTGCTCTAAAACACATTTACACACTCACTGGGATAACAAACTGCTTTAGCACACATTTACACACTCACCGGGCTAACAAACTGCTTTAACACACATTTACACACTCACCAGGCTAGCAAACTGCTCTATAACACATTTACAACTTCACCAGGCTAAGAAACTGCTTTAACACACATTTACACACTCACCGGGCTAACAAACTGCTTTAACACACATTTACACACTCACCGCGCTACCAAACTGCTTTAACACATATTTACACACTCACCAGGCTACGAAACTGCTTTAACACACATTTACACACTCACCAGGCTAACAAACTGCTCTATAACACATTTACACACTCACCAGGCTAAGAAACTGCTTTAACACACATTTACACACTCACTGGGCTAACAAACTGCTTTAACACACATTTACACACTCACTGGGCTAACAAACTGCTTTAATACATATTTACACACTCACCGGGCTAAGAAACTGCTCTAAAACACATTTACAACTTCACCAGGCTAACAAACTGCTTTAATACATATTTACACACTCACCAGGCTAAGAAACTGCTTTAGCACACATTTACACACTCACCAGGCTAAGAAACTGCTCTATAACACATTTACACACTCACCAGGCTAACAAACTGCTTTAATACATATTTACACACTCACCAGGCTAAGAAACTGCTTTAATACATATTTACACACTCACCAAGCTAAGAAACTGCTTCAACACACATTTACACACTCACCAGGCTAACAAACTGCTCTAAAACACATTTACAACTTCACCGGGCTAACAAACTGCTCTAAAACACATTTACAACTTCACCAGGCTAAGAAACTGCTTTAACACACATTGACACTCACCGCGCAAACAAACTGCTTTAACACACATTTACACACTCACCAGGCTAACAAACTGCTTTAATACATATTTACACACTCACTGGGCTAACAAACTGCTTTAACACACATTTACACACTCACTGGGCTAACAAACTGCTTTAACACACATTTACACACTCACTGGGCTAACAAACTGCTTTAATACATATTTACACACTCACCAGGCTAAGAAACTGCTTTAGCACACATTTACACACTCACCAGGCTAAGAAACTGCTCTATAACACATTAACACATTCACCGGGCTAACAAACTGCTTTAATACACATTTACACACTCACTGGGCTAACAAACTGCTTTAACACACATTTACACACTCACCGGGCTAACAAACTGCTTCTACACACATTTACACACTCACCGCGCTACCAAACTGCTTCTACACACATTTACACACTCACCGCGCAAACAAACTGCTTTAACACACATTTACACACTCACCAGGCTAAGAAACTGCTTTAATACATATTTACACACTCACCAGGCTAAGAAACTGCTTTAACACACATTTACACACTCACTGGGCCAACAAACTGCTTCAACACACATTTTCACACTCACCGCGCAAACTGCTTTAACACACAATTACACATTCACAGGGCTAACAAACTGCTCTAAAACACATTTACACACTCACCGGGCTAACAAACTGCTTCAACACACATTTTCACACTCACCGCGCAAACTGCTTCAACACACATTTACACACTCACCAGGCTAACAAACTGCTCTAAAACACATTTACAACTTCACCAGGCTAAGAAACTGCTCTATAACACATTTACACACTCACCGGGGCTAACAAACTGCTTTAACACACATTTACACACTCACCGGGCTAACAAACTGCTCTAAAACACATTTACACACTCACTGGGCTAACAAACTGCTTTAATACATATTTACACACTCACCGGGCTAACAAACTGCTCTAAAACACATTTACACACTCACCAGGATAACAAACTGCTTTAACACACATTTACACACTCACCAGGCTAACAAACTGCTCTAAAACACATTTACAACTTCACCAGGCTAAGAAACTGCTCTATAACAGATTTACACACTCACTGGGCTAAAACTGCTTTAATACATATTTACACACTCACCGGGGCTAACAAACTGCTCTAAAACACATTTACACACTCACCATGCTAACAAACTGCTTTAACCCACATTTATACACTCACAGCGCAAACAAACTGCTTTAACACACATTTACACACTTACCAGGCTAAGAAACTGCTCTATAACACATTTACACACTCACCAGGCTAACAAACTACTTTAACACACATTTACACACTCACCAGGCTAACAAACTGCGTTTAGTTGGATCAGGAGTAGAAAGTTCAGGTGATTTAATGAGCGCCGTCTTGAGCTGTTGGAAGGCCTGTTCACACTCTGGGGCCCATACTACTATCTTGGGGAGGTTTTTACGTGTTAGATCCGTGAGAGGTTTAGCTAGGGTGCTGTAATTAGCTACGAATTTCCTGTAGTACCCTGCGGTACCCAGGAATGCGAGGACCTGGGTTTTAGTGCGGGGGGTTGGCCACTTGGTGACTGCCTCTATTTTAGCGGGTTCTGGTTTCTGTAGCAGGCTCCCGACTCTGTGCCCTAAGTATTGAACTTCTGCCATTCCTATATGGCACTTACTGGGCTTTAGGGTCAGTCCGGCCTCCCTAATCCGCTCCTATGTGGGTCAGGTGTTCGGGCCAGGAGCAGCTAAAAATGGCTATATCATCCAAGTAGGCGCAGGCATACTCCTGAAACCCATCCAGTAGCCGATATACCATCCTCTGAAAGTTAGCCGGGGCATTCTTCATCCCGAATGGCATGACCTTAAACTGATACAGGCCAAACGGGGTGACAAATGCCGACTTGTGGATGGCGTCCTCGGCTAATGGAATTTGCCAGTACCCCTAGCACAGATCTATTGTGGTGAGGTACTGGCCTCTGGCCATTTTGTCTAGGAGCTCGTCTATCCGGGGCATAGGGTAGGCGTCTGAGGTGGTTTTATCGTTTGGCCTCCGGTAGTCTACACAGAAACGGGTTGTGCCGTCCCGTTTCGGTACTAGTACTACCGGGGAGGCCCAGGGGCTGTCAGAGTGTTCTATCACCCCTAACTGCATCATTTCCTCAATTTCTTTCCGCATATTTTCTTTAACTGCTTCGTGTATGCGATAGGCGGTTTGGCGAAGGGGGGTCTGGTCTAGGGTTTCAACTTTGTGAGTGGTTAACGGAGTGTACCCAGGTAGGTTGGAAAACGTGGCCCCCTTGTCCTGGATTAGTCTTTGTACCTGGGTTCGCTCCTGGGGGTCTAACCGTTCTAACTGTACTTCTCCCAGGTCTCCGCTCTGGCCCTCTTGGTCTAGGAGATCTGGGAGTGGAAAATTATCATAATCTTCAGTGGCAGGTGCACAGATCGCGGTTACCTCTTCCGTGCGCTCGTGGTATGGCTTGAGCATGTTCACATGGAGCATGCGCTTGCCTCCCGTGCCTGTGACCGCACCGATCACAAAGGTGGTATCACAAACCTGCTCTACCACCTTGTATGGGCCCTGCCAGGAAGCCTGCATCTTGTCCTTGTGGACAGTGTAAATCCATACCTGCCAAGTGACCCTATGTAGAAGGAAAAGTCCCTATTCTGCCCTGTGTCATTGTGTATCAGGGTCTCTGAGGACAGGTGTCAATCCATATCTGCCAAGTGACCCTATGTAGGGGGAACAGTCCCTATTCTGATCTGTGTCATTGTGTATCAGGGTCCCTGAGGATAGGTGTCAATCCATATCTGCCAAGTGACCCTATGTAGGGGGAACAGTCCCTATTCTGCTCTGTGTCAGTGTGTATCAGGGTCCCTGAGGACAGGTGTCAATCCAAATCTGCCAAGTGACCCTATGTAGGGGGAACAGTCACTATTCTGCTCTGTGTCAGTGTGTATCAGGGTCCCTGAGGATAGGTGTCAATCCATATCTGCCAAGTGACCCTATGTAGGGGGAACAGTCCCTATTCTGCTCTGTGTCGGTGCGTATCAGGGTCTCTGAGGACAGGTGTCAATCCATATCCATTGTGATTTAGGAATGTAAGGCGATTTCTGCCCTTTATGGATTAAAACCAGACTCTGCATCAAGTGTGTAATTTTCCATGGGAGTTTTGCCATGGATCCCCCTCCGGCATGCCACAGTCCAGGTGTTAGTCCCCTTGAAACAACTTTTCCATCACTTTTGTGGCCAGAAAGAGTCCCTGTGGGTTTTTAAATTCGCCTGCCCATTGAAGTCAATGGCGGTTTGCGAAAGTTTGCAAACGTTTGCGGAAGTTTGCGTCCGCCGTTCGGGAACCGAAAATTTTGTGTTCGCGACATCACTAGTTACTGACAAAGAACACCCCAATATGTGTTCAGCAACATCTCCCGAGTACAACAGTGCCCCCAATGTACAGGTTTTATGGGCTTTTGCAAACTTACAGGGGTCAAATGTAGGGCTTTCCCCTTTTCCATGTTTGCACATTGAAATTTGCCAGTTTGGTTTGCTGGGCCTATTTTGCCTTTGAGACCGTATAGCAGCCCAGGAATGAAAAATTAACCCCATCATGTCATACCATTTGTAAAAGTAGACAACCCAGGGTATTCAAAATGGGGTATGTCCAGTCTTTTGTAGTAGCCACTCAGCCACAAACGATTGGCAAAGTTAGCGCTCATATTAGATTTTTGCCTTTTTTTTTTTTACACAAAAACTGCACTTTTACTGGTGATTTTACGTTTTTAAACACTCATATTTGTGTTCAGCGAAGTCTCCCGAGTATAACAATAACCCCCATGTACAGGTTTTATGGTGTTTTGAAAAGGTACAGGGTCAATATAGGGCTTGCCGATTTACTGCCAGATTGGTTTGCTGGGTCTGTGTTGCCTTTTGAGACCATATGGTAGCATAGGAATGTGAAATAACCCCATCATGGCATACCATTTTCAAATGCAGACAACCCAGAGTATTCAAAATGGGGTATTTCCAGTCTTCTGCAGTAGCCACTTAGTCACAAACGCTGGCCAAAGTTAGCATTTTTATTTGTTTATAAATGGTTTTTTTCCCCAATTCATATTATATATATATATATATACACACACACACACACACATATATATACACACACATCTATTATGTGTGTATATAATACGTATGTGTGTGTGTTGATGGCTTCCGATGTTCTGCTCTACACTGCCGGGCGCCACGTGGGGCAATGGGGGAGCGATCACTCGGGTGCCCGGCCGTGAGACGGGGTATTGTAACCTGTAAAGTGCTGAGTACACTTGTTATTACGTGCTATACAATAAAATATACATACACTGTATACCTACTGCACTTACTGTAAAATAACCACAAATAATCACACCCAGTAGTACGCAATCCCACACACGCTATAAAATGGTTACGGTAATGAGGAGATTTAATGAACGCACACAGTGCATTTTGTAAATGCCGAGAAGTCAGTTCTATAGGAGAAGGAAGGAAGTGATTTGTATTACAGCAAAGGAATCTTAGACATGTTGGGAGAAGTGACTCATCCCGGGCCCAACAGGGTCCTTCCAACTAACAGAAATAAACCACCTTTTATATACAGAGAGAGAGAGAGAGAGAGAGAGAGTGAAGCAGTCTCTTAATAAAGAGAGAGACAGAATTCAGAGGGACTATAATGGTTGCGCGTACAGATCGTGTATCGCAGTTTGTGTGTGTTTTCTGGTAATGTGTGAAATACGACATTATTGACAGTCACAGATTTGGATATGTTGGGCGCTCAGATCCAGGCTATCTGGGGATACAAGACTTGTGGGCGTTCCTATGTGTGTTGTGTGTATTTTGGGGTGCTTTATATTTTATTTTCTGTTCCTCTAGTGTCTGGGAGATAATTAGTTTAAAGGATCTCTATAGGGTCAGGAACACAAACATGTATTCCTGACCCTTTAATGCTAAACCCACCATTTAGGTGGCTTACCCCCCCATAAAAGTTTAAAACTCACCTTATTTTCAGCGCCACGCGGGTCCGCCGGTGCTGGCTCCGCCCCCTTTGTGACATCATCGAAATGGCCGATTTTTAGCCAATCCAATGTTTTCCCATAGGGAATATGTGCTCAATGAACACATTAACACGGTGGTATGTCCAGTAACACGGCTCAATGAACACATTAACATGATGTTACGTCCAGTAACACAGCTCAATCAACACATTAAAGGACCACTATAGTGCCAGGAAAACATACTCGTTTTCCTGGCACTATAGTGGTCCTTTAATGTGTTTATTGAGCCGTGTTACTGGACGTACCATACCCCAGTAACATACTCGTTTTCCTGGCACTATAGGGTCTCTAGGTCCCCCCCACCCTCCGGGCCCCCCTCTCCTGCAGGGCTCTAGAAGGTGGAAGGGGTTAAATCTTACCTGTTTTCTCCCGCCGGGCTACCTCGGCGCGGGGAACTCTCCTCCTTTTCGCCGTCATCGGCATTCAGCCAGTCCATAGGAAAGCATTCTCAATGCGTTCCTATGGACGCTGGCGTCTTCTCACTGTGAAAATCACAGGGAGAAGCGCGGAAGCGCCTCTAGCGGCTGTCAATGAGACAGCCACTAGAGGCTGGATTAACCCTAATATAAACATAGCAGTTTCTCTGAAACTGCTATGTTTACAGCAGAAAGGGTTAATCCTAGAGGAACCTGGCACCCAGACCACTTCATTAAGCTGAAGTGGTCTGGGTGCCTATAGTGGTCCTTTAACATGGCGGTACATCCAGTAACACGGCTCTCTGTGCATATTAACACGGCGGTATGTCCAGTAACATGGCTCTCTGTACATATTAACACGGCGGTACGTCCAGTAACACGGCTCTCTGTACATATTAACACGGCGGGATGTCCAGTAACACGTCTCTCTGTGCATATTAACACGCCGGTATGTCCAGTAACACAGCTCTCTGTGCATACTAATACGGCGGTATGTCCAGTAATACGTCTCTCTGTGCATATTAACACGGCGGTATGTCCAGTAACACGGCTCTCTGTGCATATTAACACGGCGGTATGTCCAGTAACACGGCTCTCTGTGCATATTAACACGGCGGTATGTCCAGTAACACGGCTCTCTGTGCATATTAACACGGCGGTATGTCCAGTAACACGGCTCTCTGTGCAGATTAACACGGCGGTACGTCCAGTAACACGGCTCTCTGTGCATATTAACACGGCGGTACGTCCAGTAACACGGCTCTCTGTGCATATTAACACGGCGGTATGTCCAGTAACACGTCTCTCTGTGCATATTAACACGCCGGTATGTCCAGTAACACGGCGGTATGTCCAGTAACACGGCTCAATGAACACATTAACACGGCGGTATGTCCAGTAACACAGCTCTCTGTGCATATTAACACGGCGGTACGTCCAGTAACACGGCTCTCTGCACATATTAACACGGCGGTACGTCCAGTAACACGGCTCTCTGTACATATTAACACAGCGGTATGTCCAGTAACACGGCTCAATGAACACGTTAATACGGCGGTATGTCCAGTAACACGGTTCTCTGTGCATATTAACACGGCGGTATGTCCAGTGACACGGCTCTCTGTGCATATTAACACGGCGGTATGTCCAGTAACACAGCTCTCTGTGCATATTAACACGGCGGTATGTCCAGTAACACGGCTCTCTGCACATATTAACACGGCGGTACGTCCAGTAACACGGCTCTCTGCACATATTAACACGGCGGTATGTCCAGTAACACGGCTCTCTGTGCATATTAACACGGCGGTATGTCCAGTAACACGGCTCTCTGCACATATTAACACGGCGGTACGTCCAGTAACACGGCTCTCTGTGCATATTAACACGGCGGTATGTCTAGTAACACGGCTCTCTGTGCATATTAACACGGCGGTATGTCCAGTAACACGGCTCTCTGTGCATATTAACACGGCGGTATGTCCAGTAACACGGCTCTCTGTGCATATTAACACGGCGGTATGTCCAGTAACACGGCTCTCTGTGCATATTAACACGGCGGTATGTCCAGTAACACGTCTCTCTGTGCATATTAACACGCCGGTATGTCCAGTAACACGGCTCTCTGTGCATATTAACACGGCGGTACGTCCAGTAACACGGCTCTCTGTGCATATTAACACGGCGGTATGTCCAGTAACACGTCTCTCTGTGCATATTAACACGCCGGTATGTCCAGTAACACGGCGGTATGTCCAGTAACACGGTTCACTGAACAAATTAACACGGCGGTATGTCCAGTAACACGGCTCAATGAACACATTAACACGGCGGTACGTCCAGTAACACGGCTCTCTGCACATATTAACACGGCGGTACGTCCAGTAACACGGCTCTCTGTACATATTAACACAGCGGTATGTCCAGTAACACGGCTCAATGAACACGTTAACACGGCGGTATGTCCAGTAACACGGTTCTCTGTGCATATTAACACGGCGGTATGTCCAGTAACACGGATCTCTGTGCATATTAACACGGCGGTATGTCCAGTGACACGGCTCTCTGTGCATATTAACACGGCGGTATGTCCAGTAACACGGCTCTCTGCGCATATTAACACGGCGGTACGTCCAGTAACACGGCTCTCTGTACATATTAACACGGCGGTATGTCCAGTAACACTGCTCTCTGTTCATATTAACACGGCGGTATGTCCAGTAACACTGCTCTCTGTTCATATTAACACAGCGGTATGTCCAGTGACACGGCTCTCTGTGCATATTAACACAGCGGTATGTCCAGTAACACGGCTCTCTGTACATATTAACACGGCGGTATGTCCAGTAACACGGCTCTCTGTGCATATTAACACAGCGGTATGTCCAGTGACACGGCTCTCTGTGCATATTAACACGGCGGTATGTCCAGTAACACAGCTCTCTGTGCATATTAACACGGCGGTATGTCCAGTAACACGGCTCACTGAACACATTAACACGGCGGTACGTCCAGTGTCCATTTCATATAATCATTAATTGAATGGGGCTATAAACAAATGAGTAGAAGTAATGAGAATCTAGATATATTTACAATTTAAGGCCAAAGCAGCCAAACTGGAAAAGTTCTCCCAGTCAGCTTTGGTGCCAGATCTCCTGCTTTCAGGTTGTCTTTTTAAAATAAAATGAGAATTCAGGGAGAATTCAAAGTGAATTCCAAATTTAAGATCAAAATAGCAGAACTGGAAAAATTCTCCCCGTCAGCTAACTCGCTAACTCGCAGTTCAGCTACTCTGGCCTTACATTAGAAATTCACTTTAATTCTCAGTTTCGTAAATAACCCTACAGAAAAGATATATAACACACGTGCAACCCAGTGGGTAAACAGATATAAAATAACATTTACCCCAAATAAGATTGTAAGAAGATCCCTTCAGTCTTCTAATGCAATATATAACAAATACAATCTATAACAAAAAAAATAAAACAAAAGGATGGTGTAGAATGTTTAAAACACCATAAAGTGCGCAGATGTGTAGTGCACTCACAGAATGGAATTAAATTGCAGACAGAAAAAGGTTTCTTTAGAATTCAATGAAGGTCATTTTCTTCTTTTTAAACCTTAAATATAAAGGAGATACACAAAGGACATAGTGCACCAATCTTCGAGTCACCACCAAGTTTCCACTCACAAGATACGAAGTAAAATGCCAGCATATCACAAATCTCAGAGAAGTCCAGCCCCAATGCCACCCTTCCTGGGTAAGCAGATTGGATGCAGCAATACAAATAAATATGAATGAAAATAAAATAAAAACACTCAAATAATAACAAAACTGCGCACTGTGGTGTTTTAAACATTCTACACCATCCGTTTGTTTTATTTATTTTTTTATAGATTGTATTTGTTATATAGTAAATAACCCTGTCTGACTTAAATGTGAAACCCCAACAATGATCACTTCAGCTGCGGATTAAAGTGGGGATTGGGTCTGGGACCCAGTGACTACTCATGACTTTCACAAGTGATTTAACAGGTGGTGGTGAAAGCTTCAAGGTGGATAAACGGAGCAATTGTAGAACCTGCGCTGCAATAAATGATAGCTAATAATGCAGAATTCCTTCACTGTGGATAACAGCAGTAACCCATTGTGTGGTGGAATCCCCTCTCTCCAACTATTTCCTTGAAATAAACAATCTGAGTCACTCACCGCTGGGGGAGAGCCGCCTCCAGAACCCACAGCTTTCTCCTAAATATAATATGAGATCCCCCCCCCCCCCCCTTTACAGACCCGCCCGGGAAATGAGCCTCTACCAGGAAAGTTCTGGGCCTATTGTTATAGCTGGATCTGGGGAGCTGTAAGTCTGCACTCAGTGTGAGGCGCTCATATACTGGGGGGTTTTCTTAATAAAAAAAACTAATATACGTTGAACCGGCTATATAATCGAATACATTATAAGTGAAAGAAAATCGTGAGCAAGCACTAACACAAAAATTTACTTACTAAGGATAGTTTGTGGGGTGCAGAGTATATCAGCGTACATATTTTGGGGTACACTGTGTAAACTGTTATGAGTATATTGCGCAGTATATACTAATGCAGATCATTGCGTACAATAAGATATTGACTGGACGAATTGGGGGTAAAGGAGGTCTTTATACAAAGGGTTTATGGTCTCTGTATATAGTTTAACGGATGGTGGGAGGATCTCTGTATATAGTTTAATGGATGGTGGGGGGTCTCTGTATATAGTTTAATGGATGGTGGGGGGTCTCTGTATATAGTTTAACGGATGGTGGGAGGATCTCTGTATATAGTTTAATGGATGGTGGGAGGATCTCTGTATATAGTTTAATGGATGGTGGGGGGTCTCTGTATATAGTTTAATGGATGGTGGGGGGTCTCTGTATATAGTTTAATGGATGGTGGGGGGTCTCTGTATATAGTTTAATGGATGGTGGGGGGTCTCTGTATATAGTTTAATGGATGGTGAGAGGGTCTCTGTATATAGTTTAATGGATGGTGAGAGGGTCTCTGTATATAGTTTAATGGATGTGGGGGGTCTCTGTATATAGTTTAATGGCTGGTGAGAGGGTCTCTGTATATAGTTTAATGGATGGTGGGAGGGTCTCTGTATATAGTTTAATGGATGGTGAGAGGGTCTCTGTATATAGTTTAATGGATGGTGGGAGGGTCTCTGTATATAGTTTAATGGCTGGTGAGAGGGTCTCTGTATATAGTTTAATGGATGGTGGGGGGTCTCTGTATATAGTTTAATGGATGGTGGGAGGGTCTCTGTATATAGTTTAATGGATGGTGAGAGGGTCTCTGTATATAGTTTAATGGATGGTGGGGGTCTCTATATATAGTTTAATGGATGGTGGAGGGTCTCTGTATATAGTTTAATGGATGTGAGAGGGTCTCTGTATATAGTTTAATGGATGGTGAGAGGGTCTCTGTATATAGTTTAATGGATGGTGAGAGGGTCTCTGTATATAGTTTAATGGATGGTGAGAGGGTCTCTGTGTATAGTTTAATGGATGGTGAGAGGGTCTCTGTATATAGTTTAATGGATGGTGAGAGGGTCTCTGTATATAGTTTAATGGATGGTGAGAGGGTCTCTGTATATAGTTTAATGGATGGTGAGAGGGTCTCTGTATATAGTTTAATGGATGGTGGGGGGGTCTCTGTATATAGTTTAATGGATGGTGGGGGGTCTCTGTATATAGTTTAATGGATGGTGGGAGGGTCTCTGTATATAGTTTAATGGATGGTGAGAGGGTCTCTGTATATAGTTTAATGGATGGTGGGGGGGTTCTCTGTATATAGTTTAATGGATGGTGGGGGGGTTCTCTGTATATAGTTCAATGGATGGTGGGGGGGGTCTCTGTATATAGTTCAATGGATGGTGGGGGGTCTCTGTATATAGTTTAATGGATGGTGGGGGGGTCTCTGTATATAGTTTAATGGATGGTGGGGGGGTCTCTGTATATAGTTTAATGGATGGTGGGGGGTCTCTGTATATAGTTTAATGGATGGTGGGAGGGTCTCTGTATATAGTTTAATGGATGGTGAGAGGGTCTCTGTATATAGTTTAATGGATGGTGGGGGGGGTTCTCTGTATATAGTTCAATGGATGGTGGGGGGGTCTCTGTATATAGTTCAATGGATGGTGGGGGGGTCTCTGTATATAGTTTAATGGATGGTGGGGGGGTCTCTGTATATAGTTTAATGGATGGTGGGGGGTCTCTGTATATAGTTTAATGGATGGTGGGGGGGTCTCTGTATATAGTTTAATGGATGGTGGGGGGGTCTCTGTATATAGTTTAATGGATGGTGGGGGGGTCTCTGTATATAGTTTAATGGATGGTGGGGGGTCTCTGTATATAGTTGGATGGTGGGGGGGGTCTCTATATAGTTTAATGGATGGTGGGGGGGGTCTCTATATAGTTTAATAGACGGTGGGGGGGTCTTGGTGTAGGTAAATGGACAGGGCAAAGCATTTTATGGAAGTGGTTATGGTCTCTGTGTATAGTTCAGTGGCAGGTGGATTGGAGTATATGGTGGGCGTTACTGCCTGTAGAATCTCAGCATATAAAACACTTGTTTACTAAGGCTAGAAATTGTTGTAATTTGAACAATTTGACTGTATTTATAGAAAGAGGAAGCGCTGTTATTTAGCAAGTAAAACACAGCCCTTCTCCCCGCACTTCCTTCCCTTTTCTTTCTACCTCTGTGGTTAAACCGTACAGGGAACAGAATGTTCTGTAAGTGAATCATGTGTTAGAGTAGACAACAGCCCCTCCCTTCACAGCAAGCACGGGTATATACCAGGTCCGGGAAAATCCCAGGGTGCCGAGTGCGAGCGCTCATGGAGAGCCCTGAATTACTGACAAAAATATGCAGCTATCCAAGTCCAGCTGGAAACGGTTCCAATAAATAATCTGATAGCAGTATGAGGTGATGGCTGGCTTCCAAACCAACAGCAACATTTAACATATTGGGGAATGCGGTAAAAATAATAGGAAATTCTATATGCAGGAAGGCAAACAACACATGGCAGTATAGAAACAGTCTTTAATTTTACCAGTTTTTTTTTTTTTTTATTGAAAAAGCAATCCTTTTTGTTCTGTTTAAAACAAAAACAAATGAAAACGCTGCACCTTGGCCTATAGAAAATATATTCTGCAAGTGAGGCATCATGGGTTAAAACAGTCTGGGAATGAGGCCTTTGTGGGTAAATATGTTCAAGATAAAGCAATCATACGGAAGTTGTAGCCAGAATGGCTAGATAACCCGAGAAGGGCACAGCATTTGTAAAGAACTCCATAGAAAACCAAGAAAATATAGAAGAAAAAAAATGAAAATCATGGAAGAAATTTTATATTTTCTCTTCTTTACGATTTCCCAGGAACATGGCTATTTTCTTACTTTTACCCAAAGGGGAGTTTTACATAAAAAAAAGAAAGAAAAAAAGACACTCAAAGCACCATAACCACCCATAGTTTACAGAACTTTTACCTCACATTGACACCATGAGCTGAATAACTAGCTTTAATAAACACAGGGGGCTGCAGTTGTTATGGTGCTTAGAGTGGCCCTGTACATCAGGAGGACAAGGTTAGTGGGAGCATTCGTTTGCTAACAATACAGCAGAGAGAATCGGAGAAAGAAGCTCACCTTTAGTAGTCCGTATTGCATTGCCTGGAAAATGTATTTGTGAAATTAGTGAGTTTACCAGTAATATGCGCACAACAAAATGGCTGCTCTGACTAGCACGCAGAATTCACATCAACATTGGCGGAGGCCGTTTATTAGAACAAAAATACCCTCCAATAGTTTGACAAGTGATAATTGCTGGCTTCCCATTGCAGCCATAGTTTTATGCGCAGTGCGTTCCCAGGCCACACATCGGCAGCACACTGCGAGGCCTGGTTAACAGATAACGAGGAGTCTATCAGTACAGCCAGCACACCGATACTGCACTCAGGTCTAATCTACAGTTAGCCGTCATTGCTCTCACACACAGAAGTAGGGATTAGTCAAGCCACAAGACATCAATATGGAACCCAGAGCCTCCAAATAAAGGATGCGGGTTTTGAATGGAAAGTCACCTCCTGATCATAGCAATCAAAATAGCCTTCCTGCAGGAAATGCCAGGAATGTCCAGAGTATCGCAGTCCTTTCCATGCTTTCTGTACTCGGCCATGATAGGACTAGCGTAGTATGACAAGGTGCCCTCAAAGTGCCAGGTGTGGCATAACACACCTTCAGCCTTAAGGGGCACCCTGAGTGACAGGACTCTTGCCCATGATCTTTTTGGAGCACTCCAGCAGGGCATTGTGAATGTCCTTCGCACAAGCGATCTGCGATTTGATCATACTTAGGTAGTGGGTATAGGGCAAGCTTTCTGTCTGAACAGCATCAGGCTTGGTAGCAGTGGGCACCAGGGTGGGCGAGTGCTTGGCGCTGTCGTAGCTCTGTGACAGGCATTCATAGGCAAGGCGCTGAGGGAAGAGATTAGAGAAAGGTCAGTATCCCAAAGTGACAAAATTACAGTCTCACACACAAAACAAGAAACTCCATATTGGATAAAATACGAGAGAAGCCGAGAACATGCAGGGAAATGATCAAGGGTTGGATGGCGCTCGTCCAGTCACCAGAGCAAATAATTCATCACTAATAAATAAACTCAACCATCAAAACCTCCCACATCAGCACAGTTTCATCCCAGCATTTACACTGGAAGGGGGAATAACTACAGCCAAGACACAACTTGTGTTTACATATCCTCTCTGATGAGGCTGCAAGCTCTTGGGAACAGGTCATGTCACCCTTTCTCCTTTTAGCTTTTAAGCCTTTTGAAATATAACAGTCACCTAATTTCCATATATCACCACCTATTCTTTAGACTAACATCTTCTAGGTAGTTAAAACCGTTAAATACAAAAAGTCTGTAGCACTCAATAATAGCAAGTAAGATAATTACTACAATCCTGCAACATGTCACTGCTTGCCTTTCTTCCATCTCTGACTGGATGTCCTCCCGCTTTCTGAAACTCAATCTCTCTAAAACTGAGCTCCTTGTCTTTCCTCCTCCTAATACTGATCCTCCTCTTTCGCTCTCCCTTCAAGTTTGTGGTACCCACATCAGTCCATCCTTGCAAGCGCGCTGTCTTGGCGTCATACTTGATTCTGGCCTCACCTTTGAGCCTCACATCCAGCATGTTGCCAAATCCTGTAGATTCCACCTTAAAAACATAGCCCGCATCTGCCCCTTTCTTGCACCAGATACTACCAAGGAGCTTGTCCATGCCCTAGTAATTTCCCGCATGGATTATTGCAGTGTTTCCCAACCCAGTCCTCAAGGCACACCTACCAGTCCAGGATTTAAGGATTGCCCAGTTTTGTCTAAGGTGTTTTTTCTTTTTTTCTAAAAACACCTTAGACAAAACTGGGTAATCCTTAAATCCTGGACTGGTAGGTGTGCCTTGAGGACTGGGTTGGGAAACACTGCATTATTGTAACCCTCTCCTGATTTGTCTTCCCAAAAGCCGTACTGCACCGCTACAGTTCGTAATGAACGCTGCTGCCAGACTGATTTTCCTCTCTAGTCGGTCCTCTCACACCTCACCCCTCTGTCAGTCCTTACATTGGCTTCCTGTATGCTATAGGAGTCAATTCAAGGTACTAATTCACACCTATAAAGCACTGAACAATTCTAGCCCCTCTTATATCTCCCCTCTTATATCTCACAGATCCATAGGTAAGTCCCTTCTCTGTCTCTCCGCTCTGCCCGTGACCACCTCCTGTCCGTTGTCCGCACCCGTACGGCCAACTCACGCTTGCAGGACTTCTCACGGGCGGCTCCCTTCCTATGGAATAGCCTGCCTACCGCCATCAGACTCTCCCCTAGTCTTGCATCTTTTAAGAAGTGCCTTAAAACCTATATCTTTAGGAAAGCTTATGGCCTCCCAGACTAACCAATACCTCACATACCTGTCTCTTGCTCTCTCCTAAAGGGCAGCACTCTACTCTCTCCTCCAGCTCTGCTTCACTCCCACCTTATCTGTTGGCGCTTTATAAATGGCAATAATAATAATAAATACAACTACGTTAGATGTTAATGAAGTCGCATTGAAAAAAAAGTTTAAAAAGAGGCTTTTCATGTCACCACCAACCCGAAGACTCCATCTACTGGCCAAAATTGTTATGCAACCAGCTGATACAGATTCTAATTTTCCATAACAATTCAAGCCTCAGTTGTAACCAGCAACATCCTTTAACAACTGCCTCAAAACAAATCCTCCTGACAAAACACTGCGTCACTATCTCAGTATTTCTCTAAAGCCCATGGAACCAGACTTGATGCATATTCAGGCCTTGCACAATGCCTATGCACAGTAAAACCAGACCTCGTTAAGTCTAGCAGGAGTTTCATTAGAGTGTGACTCACAAATAATCAAGATGTAGATTGAGGTCAAGGAGTTTATTTCCCACGTTAAGCACCAAGTATTTCAATAAGCCTGTAGGGGCTCTTAGAGATCACTAAAAGCAAGCATGAAGTGACAATAGCAGGTGCCCTGAAACTGGGCTGGCAAGAGGCTCTGTCCCCAGTCTACCATTTAACAACCCTAAACCCGCATGCACCGCGGCAACTCCAAATAGATCTAAGTGGGTCCTGCCAGACAGATATCAGACACGATGCAGAGGGAGTCAGGTCGCCCCAAAGCTCTATGCGGTCACCACTTCACTTCCAGGTACGGACAGTAAAAAAATAAATCACAATCTCTAAACTCACAGTTCTCCCCTCACTAGTTATATCCAGCCCCCACGCCCACCCCTAAATTAAACTCAAATTTAAAAAAAAATGTTGTTACTTACCTTTCTTGCAGTGCCCCCACTCAGTGCTACCACCCTGTCCTCCTCCTGCAACGTCCTCTTGGAGGCGTCGCTTCCCGACTTCTTGTCCAATCCAATGCTCTTCCATAAGGTATGAGTGTCCAATCAAACGCTTCTCATAGGGAAACATTGAATCTAGTGCTCCCCTATGAGCTGCATTTGATGATGTTAAGCGGTCTCAGATTTAGAATGTTGAACGCAGTTAGAGGAAGCATCTCTAGTGGATGTCAACCAGTCAGCAACTAGAGGTGCATTCAATCCTTCAATCAAGACACTTCCATATCTACTAAACAGCAACAATTTAGATTGAAGGGTTACAATGACCAGGTTCCTGCACCCAGACCACTTCATTGAGAAACTGGATGGGGTGCTTTAGTGTCCCTTTGTTTCTTGGTCACGGCAGGTACGGTAGTAATAATCTTACCAAAAGGTAGACCGCAAGAAAACAGCCATCTTATTGCATGGAGTGCAGCCAAAAGCAAACATTACAGAAATGGGTTTATCAGTTAGGAGTCATTTAATAAACCTGGTTACGCAAAGAGAAATTCCATGAATACAATTTGATTGCAAACAGAAAGGACAGCTATCCTTTCAATATAATACTACTCAATTACCCTACTACTATACTTCAGAACAAACCTGCTCCCAATGAATGTTACAGGAACACTCCAGCACCAACAGCTTCATCTCAGTGCGGTGTTTTGTTTTACAGAGAAATCCAACTTCTCCTACCGAAAGGCAGCTCATGGAGCTCAAAACCCCCTCACGAAGGCAGATTTATTGAGTGTGTAGGTAGCAAGGGAGCTGTAATCTACCTGCTCTGCACCAATGCGCGCCCCGCTATAATGCTGGGAGCCGGAAAATGACTTCACTCCGGCCCTGGCATACTAAACGGCATACAGGGCTGAGGAGGAAGATTATCAGCGCAGCCCCCACTGGAACCCCAGTATCCAATCCAGCTCTCCCAAAAGGTAGGGAGGCTGGGTGGACAAATTTAAATAAAACAAATACTTTGTGTGCGTCTGTCAGTGAGTGTCAGTCGGTGAGTATGTTTAGGTTACCTGCCCCCTTCCAATCACATGGGAAAGGTGTTTTTACCTCCCCCCCCCCCCACCACCCCCCACCCCAACATGCTTGCTGGTCTTACTGCGGCTGGCAGAGTTCATATATTTTGACGATCTCAGCAAATCTAACGCTTTCCCCTTATAGGAAAGCACTGGGAGACTTGTGCATGCACGGCAAAATGCCATGCTGCGACAATCAACATCTCCTCATAGAGATGCAGTGAATCAATTGCCCCTCTATTGGGAGCATTAAACGCCTCCATGCAGAGTGGAGACACTAAAAGTAGGTGCTGCGCTGACTCAGGAAGCACCTCTAGAGGCAGTCTGAGTGACTGCCACTAGAGATGATACTAGGCAGCAATGTAAACATTGCCTTTTGTCTAAAAAGACAGTGTTTCCTTGGAAAAGCGTGCACAGACTGGCTATAGACTTCAGAACAACCATATTAAGCTGTAGTGGTTCTGGTGACTATAGTGTCTCTTTAAGAATTGTATTTTTGACATTGGAAAACCTGGCCCCTAGATTCCAAGCAAGTTTGTCAAGCCCTGGCATATGGAATAGAAATATAGGCCAAGAAATGGTAAACTGCTTTTAGAACGGAGATGCTGCCCCCTGCTGGCTGTCTCAAGAAGTGGATGGTTAGATTTCACCTAGTCTTGGCTACCAGGTGGCATAATTTGTTCCGCTCATTTAAACAATTATATGGCTGTCACTTGTTTCTGATACAAAGCTGAACTTGAAACAGCTGTTCAATGTGACAAAATAAGCCAAGTCCTCTGTGCACAGCCTCCTGTATCCCGAGTCATGCAATGTAATCCTCTACAGACTAAACCGGGTCCGCAAGAGACATGAGCTCTAACCGGAAACAGGCAGAGTTATTTACTAAAGTGTGACTGGACAGGAAATCAAAGAGAATGTCACGTGTTAAATAATCAAAACTACAAAAATGTAGCCATTTAGAATTTTCGACTGTGGCCCAAGTTTTTCAATTCGCTTCAAAATTCTAACTCTGTACATATGAATGGCAGAGTTTATCAACGATGCCCCATACTGAGGGGAGTTAAAAAACGCCTTGGAGAATTTTTCCGCCTTAAAAAGTTTTTTTGAAATTAAGTTTTTCATTCACTGGAAGCCAATTTTTTGCAGTTTGTGTTCAACAAAACACATCTCTCTCATTTATTGTACCAACACACATTATATACCTTTTATTAGAGGGCAAAAGGGACTTTAATTTGATGTGACATATACAAATTCTCATTTATTAAAAAAATAAATTAAAAAAGCAAAATAATGAAAAAAAATATTTAAAACAAAAATATTTTTTTGCAATAATTACGTGTGCAAAAATATGTCCAGCCTAGGAAAAGTACCGTATATACTCGAGTATAAGCCGAGTTTTTTAGCACATTTTTTGTGCTAAAAAACCCCAACTCGGCTTATACTCAAGTCAATAGTCTGTATTATGGCAATTTACATTGCCATAATACAGACAGGGGCTGTGGGGGCTGCAGAGATCTTACTTACCTCTCCTACAGCTCCTGTCAGCTCTCTCCTCCTCCGCGCCGTCCGTTCAGCACCTCGGTCAGCTCCCAGTGTAAATCTCGCGAGAGCCGCGGCTCTCGCGAGACTTACACTGGGAGCTGACAGAGGGAGCTGCACAGACCGCGCGGAGGAGGAGAGAGCTGACAGGAGCTGCAGGACAGGTAAGTTACAGCTCTGCCAGCCCCCCTCTCCCCCCACTGAACTGCCAATGCCACTGGACCACCAGGGAAGGAGAGCTCCCCTCCCTGCTATGTATCAAGCAGGGAGGGGGGACGAAAAAAAAAAGATAATAATAAAAAAAATAATTAAATAATAAATAATAATAAAAAAATAAATAATAATTAAATTAAATAAATAAAAATAATAATAATAATAAAAAAAAAATTAAAATAATAAAAATAAAATAAAATAAATTGCCCACCCCCCACCAAGGCTCTGCAACACACACACACGCGCTGCACTCATACACGCGCTGCACTCATACACTCACACTGCATTCATACACACACACTGCATTCATACACACACACTGCATTCATACACACACACTGCATTCATACACACACACTGCATTCATACACACACACTGCATTCATACACACACACTGCATTCATACACACACACTGCATTCATACACACACACTGCATTCATACACACACACTGCATTCATACACACACACTGCATTCATACACACACACTGCATTCATACACACACACTGCATTCATACACTCACACTGCATTCATACACTCACACTGCATTCATACACTCACACTGCATTCATACACTCACACTGCATTCATACACTCACACTGCATTCATACACTCACACTGCATTCATACACTCACACTGCATTCATACACTCACACTGCATTCATACACTCACACTGCATTCATACACTCACACTGCATTCATACACTCACACTGCATTCATACACTCACACTGCATTCATACACTCACACTGCATTCATACACTCACACTGCATTCATACACTCACACTGCATTCATACACACACACTGCATTCATTATACACACACTGTAAATAAATATTCAATTAATATATTTTTTTTAGGATCTAATTTTATTTAGAAATTTACCAGTAGCTGCTGCATTTCTCACCCTAGTCTTATACTCGAGTCAATAAGTTTTCCCATTTTTGGGGGTAAAATTAGGGGCCTCGGCTTATATTCGGGTCGGCTTATACTCGAGTATATACGGTAATTCAAAATCAATTCATTTATGTGTCTTGATTTACAAAGTACATAATATGCGAAGGATTTCAGTTTATTTTAAAGTTACAGGTCACAAACTACAAGGACTAAAATAAAATTTTAATGTGAAAAATTTTAGAAGTTGGTATGTTTGTCTTGTAAGTTTAGTTGCCATCACAGAAAAAAAAAAATTGCCACACAAAAGTATATATTTATATAAAGTAGACATCGCAGGCTATTTACCTAAGGTTATTTTGACACTTTCTACATAGCCATTTCACAGCCACTCTCTGCTAAATATTGGAAGTAAAATTGTGTTTTTTCTCTATTTTGGCATATACACATAACAGGGTTTTTGTAACGTGTAGTTCGTAAAGCTGGTGTGTGCTATTCCTGTACAGAACCCCATATTGTGTTTAGCTACATCTGCTGAGTATAATGATACCCCCATTGTATACCTTTGCCCCTATTCTGTGAAGCTACAGTGCCATATAGGAGACCATGCTATTTCAGTTTCTATAGTTAGAATTCTCATAGATGGTCCTATGTCTGATTTTATGGCATTATAGCCATTTGACTGTTCAAATAACTCCACAAAGGCCTTCCATTTGAGAAAGCAGACACTCCAGGGTATCTTATTAGGCATATATTATACCTTAACTTGCCAGCAGTTTTTGGCCAACATATTTCAAATTTAGTTGCATTTTTGCTGGGTATTTCGCACATTTGATAAGTGAGACAGCCATAAATGTCCCATAAGTATGCTCAGTTACATCTTCTGAGTAAAACAATATGCCCAATGTATGATCTAGACACTATTTTGTGAAGTTACAGTGCTGTACAAGAGACCTGACAATTTCAGATTTTTAAGTGTGAATTTTCATAGATGGTTTTGATGGGTCCGTGTTCTATTTTGAAATATTTTAGCAGGCTTCTTATTCCAACTACCCCAAAAAGGCATACTATTTCTTAAAGAAGACACCCGAGGGTATTTCAAAAGCTATATTTTGAACCTTAGCGTGGGGATCATTTTTCCGCTAGCTTGTACCAAGCATTTTTTTCTGCCTTTATGACACACAAAGTGAGTTTTGCACTATTTATTTTGCAAACCTTCAGTGTGCTACGGCTCTACAATACTTTCTATCTTGCTCAGCTATGTCATCTGAGCACAGCAATACCCCCATATGTACCTTTGCCAGGTATATGTGGACCTTGAAAGGGCACATTTGATACGCAGCTATTTAAGTTTTTTCAAACTTTGAATTTTTACTTTGGAAATTTTTTTAGCAGGTTGTTTTTTTCCCAATTACTTAACAAAGGCATACCATATCCTAAAGAAGACACCCCAGGGTGTTTCAAAAGGCATATTTTGAACCTTAGCGTGGGATCATTTTTTCACTAGCCTGTACCAAGTGGAGAGGTAATACGCAAAGTTAGCTTTTAAAAACTTAGTTTAAACTTTTTAAAACCTTTTTTTTTTTTTACTGTTAACCCCTAACTAGCCTAACAGTAAATCCCTCAATTTCCCCACTAACACCCTAACTAAATAAATATTTAAGTAACTAAATAAATTTAACCCCTGAGAGTTAAAAAAATATAAAATAAAAGTTAACCCTCAGGGGTTAAAAGAAAAAAAAAAAATCAGATCACAGTGAAATACTGTGATCTATATTTTGATCATTGCAGACAGTGATCAAAGGGCTGGGAAGGGGTTAAATTTTTATTGGGAAGGGGTGAGGGAGGGAGGGATTTTACAACTAACTTTTTTTTTTCTTGCAGAGAGCAGCAGAATAGCACCATCTGTCTCCCTTCACTTTACAGCTTACAAGGAGACAGATAGGGACTCCTGGTCAGAGCGATCACGTGGGCTGTGAAAGTAAAACTTTAACCCCACGATTGAAGCAATCTGGGGTTAATTTTAGTATTGGATATATTAAATGCAGAAAAACTCACCAGACAAAGCTCTAACTGATCACACAGTGCGTAGAACTCCTCTAAGCTCTTATCAAATCTCTGCACAGGACCATCCGCGCTCTTCCTGAATGATGGGAAGAGAAACAGGACAGGCTGAAACATGGGCAACGAAACATACAAGCAACGTGAGCAAACTGGCAGTAAATAGTAGGGATCGACAGATTATCGGTTTGCCGACATTCCGATTTTGGCAAATATCGGTATCGGCCACTATTGATACTGATATTGCCAATAATGTGAGAGGCGGGGGTGGTCCAGCGCATGCACGGCTGGCGCGTCCATAAGGCGCACCAGCTCTGGGGTCGCAAAAAATCAAGTGACTGGCAGAAAGGAAGCACACAGCGCTCCCCCTACCAGTCACTCAGTGTAGCATGGTTGAGCGGAGCAGAGCGGACCATGGTACAGGAGCTTCAGTTTCCTGTACCCGGCCAGACTGACTGTCGTCTGGTGCGCACGGCCACGCTACAAGAGAGGTAATGAGGCACACCAGGGAGGGGAGAGGAAGACTAAGGGGGAGGGAGGGGAGTGGAGAGGACCACTGAGGGACAGGGAGGGGAGTGGAGAGGACCACTGAGGGAAAGGGAGGGGAGAGGTACACTGAGGTACAGGGAAGGGAGGGGGAAGAGAGAGGAACACTTAATGTTCTTGAAAACATAAAACAAAAATCTCACTGGCATGTATATTTTGTGCATTTATCACTAAAAAATAAAGATTCCCCCACCAAAAAGTAAATAAGCATGTTCAGTTAACAGTAGATTTGTGTAGAATTTCAAAACGGTAAATGTACAGAAGATTGGTACGTTATCTGCGATCAGCCTGAAAGTTCACATAGTATCGGTATCAGCAAAAAAAAAAAAAAAAAACACAAACCAATATCGTCAAGCTCTACTAAATAGCACCGTATGACAAATTCACAGCCCTTGACCCCAGCCTCCATCACACTCACAATCATGTATTCACAGTTATAACACCCCCTTCATATACCACGTTCACAGTCCTGTACTCACAGTAATCACAACTCATTCATACACCACTCTCACAGTCTTACATGGGGAGTCTCACACACAGCATAGAAACATAGAATGTGACGGCATCTAGTCTGCCAAATTTTCCAAATACTTTAAATTAGTCCATGGCCTTATTTTACAGCTAGGACAGCCTTATGCCTATCCCACGCATGCTTAAACTCCTTTACTGTGTTAGCCTCTACCACTTCAGCTGGAAGCCTATTCCATGCATCCACTACCCTCTCAGTAAAGTAATACTTCCTGATATTATTTTTAAACCTTTGTCCCTCTAATTTAACAATGTTCTCTTGTTCTGGTAGTTTTTCTTCTTTTAAATATGGTCTCCTCCTTTACTGTGTTGATTCCCTTTATGTATTTAAATGTTTCCATCATATCCCCCGTCTCGTCTTTCCTCCAAGCTATACATGTTAAGATCCTTTAACCTTTCCTGGTAAGTTTTATCCTGCAATCCATGAATCAGTTTAGTAGCCCTTCTCTGAACTCTCTCTAAAGTATCAATATCCTTCTGAAGATATGGTCTCCAGTACTGCGTACAATACTCCAAGTGAGGTCTCGCCAGTGTTCTGTATAATATCGCCCTTGTATGGGGAGTCAGACTGTTTACACCCATAGTATTGCACTTGCGGTGTGAGGGTCTCAATGAGTCAAACAGATGGTGAAACTTACTGTCCGTTATCGATGTTTGTATTCTGTGCAAGATTTTGGGCTGCAACTTTCATCAAGTTCTAGAAAAAAAAAATAAGAAAAGCCAAACAACTGTTATTCTCAAATCTGCATATGTACCTTACTTAGCGAACGTTCACCCTCCATCCCAGCCTGCAACGACCAAAGCTAAACAGAGGAACACACTCAGGGTTATTCACAGTGAATTCAATGTAAACTTCACATTTAAGGCCAGAGTTGCTGAACTGAAAGCATAGCAGGCTTTTTTTCTACTACAGTTCTTTTAACGATAAATGTCACAATAAATTCCCGTTTTTACTTTAGTGAATAACCTTAAATTCTCTCCCTTTCTCACCCACAGACTCACCACCCCCTGCAGGCTCTCTCCCCCACCCCCCCACTCACCTGCAAGCTCTCTCCCCCCCCCCCCCCCCCCTCACACTGACCTGCAAGCTTCTCCCCCCCCTCGCACTGACCTGCAAGCTTCTCCCGCCCCCCTCGCACTGACCTGCAGGCTCTCTCTCTTCCCCCCCTCGCACTGACCTGCAGGCTCTCTCTCTTCCCCCCCCTCGCACTGACCTGCAGGCTCTCTCTCTTCCCCCCCCTCGCACTGACCTGCAGGCTCTCTCTCTTCCCCCCCCTCGCACTGACCTGCAGGCTCTCTCTCTTCCCCCCCTCGCACTGACCTGCAGGCTCTCTCTCTTCCCCCCCCTCGCACTGACCTGCAGGCTCTCTCTCTTCCCCCCCCCTCGCACTGACCTGCAGGCTCTCTCTCTTCCCCCCCCTCGCACTGACCTGCAGGCTCTCTCTCTTCCCCCCCCTCGCACTGACCTGCAGGCTCTCTCTCTTCCCCCCCCTCGCACTGACCTGCAGGCTCTCTCTCTTCCCCCCCCTCGCACTGACCTGCAGGCTCTCTCTCTTCCCCCCCCTCGCACTGACCTGCAGGCTCTCTCTCTTCCCCCCCCTCGCACTGACCTGCAGGCTCTCTCTCTTCCCCCCCCTCGCACTGACCTGCAGGCTCTCTCTCTTCCCCCCCCTCGCACTGACCTGCAGGCTCTCTCTCTTCCCCCCCCTCGCACTGACCTGCAGGCTCTCTCTCTTCCCCCCCCTCGCACTGACCTGCAGGCTCTCTCTCTCCCCCCCCCCCCCTCACTGACCTGCAGGCTCTCTCTCTTCCCCCCCCCCTCACTGACCTGCAGGCTCTCTCTTCCCCCCCCCCTCACTGACCTGCAGGCTCTCTCTTCCCCCCCCCTCACTGACCTGCAGGCTCTCTCTTCCCCCCCCCCCTCACTGACCTGCAGGCTCTCTCTTCCCCCCCCCCTCACTGACCTGCAGGCTCTCTCTCTTCCCCCCCCCCCTCACTGACCTGCAGGCTCTCTCTCTTCCCCCCCCCCCTCACTGACCTGCAGGCTCTCTCTCTTCCCCCCCCCCTCACTGACCTGCAGGCTCTCTCTCTTCCCCCCCCCCTCACTGACCTGCAGGCTCTCTCTCTTCCCCCCCCCTCACTGACCTGCAGGCTCTCTCTCTTCCCCCCCCCGCACTGACCTGCAGGCTCTCTTCCCCCCCCTCGCACTGACCTGCAGGCTCTCTCTTCCCCCCCCTCGCACTGACCTGCAGGCTCTCTCTCTTCCCCCCCTCGCACTGACCTGCAGGCTCTCTCTCTTCCCCCCCTCGCACTGACCTGCAGGCTCTCTCTCTTCCCCCCCTCGCACTGACCTGCAGGCTCTCTCTCTTCCCCCCCTCGCACTGACCTGCAGGCTCTCTCTCTTCCCCCCCCCCTCGCACTGACCTGCAGGCTCTCTCTCTTCTCCCCCCCCCCCTCCCTGCAGGCTCTCTCTCTTCTCCCCCCCCCCCTCCCTGCAGGCTCTCTCTCTCTTTCCCCCCCCCCCTCCCTGCAGGCTCTCTCTCTTCTCCCCCCCCCCCTCCCTGCAGGCTCTCTCTCTCTTTCCCCCCCCCTCCCTGCAGGCTCTCTCTCTTTCCCCCCCCCCTCCCTGCAGGCTCTCTCTCTTTCCCCCCCCTCCCTGCAGGCTCTCTCTCTTTCCCCCCCCCCTCCCTGCAGGCTCTCTCTCTTTCCCCCCCCTCCCTGCAGGCTCTCTCTCTTTCCCCCCCCCCTCCCTGCAGGCTCTCTCTCTTTCCCCCCCCCTCCCTGCAGGCTCTCTCTCTTTCCCCCCCCCTCCCTGCAGGCTCTCTCTCTTTCCCCCCCCCTCCCTGCAGGCTCTCTCTCTTTCCCCCCCCCCTCCCTGCAGGCTCTCTCTCTTTCCCCCCCCCCTCCCTGCAGGCTCTCTCTCTTCCCCCCCCTCGCACTGACCTGCAGGCTCTCTCTCTTCCCCCCCCCCCCTCACACTGACCTGCAGGCTCTCTCTCCCCCCCCCTCACACTGACCTGCAGGCTCTCTCTCCCCCCCCCCCCCTCACACTGACCTGCAGGCTCTCTCTCCCCCCCCCCCCCTCACACTGACCTGCAGGCTCTCTCTCCCCCCCCCCCCTCACACTGACCTGCAGGCTCTCTCCCCCCCCCCCCCCCTCACACTGACCTGCAGGCTCTCTCTCCCCCCCCCCCTCACACTGACCTGCAGGCTCTCTCCCCCCCCCCTCACACTGACCTGCAGGCTCTCTCCCCCCCCCCTCACACTGACCTGCAGGCTCTCTCTCCCCCCCCCCCTCACACTGACCTGCAGGCTCTCTCCCCCCCCCCTCACACTGACCTGCAGGCTCTCTCCCCCCCCCCTCACACTGACCTGCAGGCTCTCTCCCCCCCCCCCTCACACTGACCTGAAGGCTCTCTCCCCCCCCCCTCACACTGACCTGCAGGCTCTCTCTCCCCCCCCCCCCTCACACTGACCTGCAGGCTCTCTCTCCCCCCCCCCTCACACTGACCTGCAGGCTCTCTCTCCCCCCCCCCTCACACTGACCTGCAGGCTCTCTCTCCCCCCCCCCCCTCACACTGACCTGCAGGCTCTCTCCCCCCCCCCCCCCCTCACACTGACCTGCAGGCTCTCTCTCCCCCCCCCCCTCACACTGACCTGCAGGCTCTCTCCCCCCCCCCTCACACTGACCTGCAGGCTCTCTCCCCCCCCCCTCACACTGACCTGCAGGCTCTCTCCCCCCCCCCTCACACTGACCTGCAGGCTCTCTCTCCCCCCCCCCCTCACACTGACCTGCAGGCTCTCTCCCCCCCCCCTCACACTGACCTGCAGGCTCTCTCCCCCCCCCCTCACACTGACCTGCAGGCTCTCTCCCCCCCCCTCACACTGACCTGCAGGCTCTCTCTCCCCCCCCCCCCTCACACTGACCTGCAGGCTCTCTCTCCCCCCCCCCCTCACACTGACCTGCAGGCTCTCTCTCCCCCCCCCCTCACACTGACCTGCAGGCTCTCTACCCCCCCCCCCTCACACTGACCTGCAGGCTCTCTCTCTCCCCCCCCCCTCACACTGACCTGCAGGCTCTCTCCCCCCTCACACTGACCTGCAGGCTCTCTCCCTCCCCCCTCACACTGACCTGCAGGCTCTCCTTTAGCTGTGGGATGAGCAGGCGGTATCTCTGGACGGGGTCGAAGTCCTGCTGTTGCTGTGGGAGGCCGAGCTGCCCTCCTCCCGGGGCCGGGGGAGCTCCCTGAGACAGGCCGCCCGCCGGGAGCTGAGACTGTAACTGCTGGCTCATGGGGGCCGCCATTATTGACCTGGGCGGGGCCTGCTACATGGCAGCCTCGCTATGGGGAGAGGCGGGGCTCTGACAGTGATTGACATCAGCAGGGCGGGGCCACCACATAGCCGCGAGAATGGAGAGGCGGGGCTCTGATAGTGATTGACATCGGCAGGGCGGGGCCATCACATAGACGCGAGAATGGAGAGGCGGGGCTCTGATAGTGATTGACATCAGCAGGGCGGGGCCACCACATAGCCGCGAGAAGCGGAGAGGCGGGGCACTGAGAGTGATTGACATCGGCAGGGCGGGGAAGTTAAATAGTGACGGTTAGTGACGTAAATGGGTGGAGAGAATGCTCTGAGTGACGTAGAAGATGAGGTAATTAGGGACATTACATCATAACATTATCTGAGAATCACATCTGCCCTGAATAGATATAACCCACGTCCGATAAAACCACGTATTCTATAACCCACGTACGATATAACCCACGTATTCTATAACAATATAACCCACGTATTCTATAACAATATAACCCACGTATTCTATAACCCACGTACGATATAACCCACGTACGATATAACCCACGTACGATATAACCCACGTATTCTATAACAATATAACCCACGTATTCTATAACAATATAACCCACGTATTCTATAACCCACGTACGATATAACCCACGTACGATATAACCCACGTATTCTATAACCCACGTATTCTATAACCCACGTACGATATAACCCACGTATTCTATAACCCACGTATTCTATAACCCACGTACGATATAACCCACGTACGATATAACCCACGTACGATATAACCCACGTATTCTATAACAATATAACCCACGTATTCTATAACAATATAACCCACGTATTGTATAACCCACGTACGATATAACCCACGTACGATATAACCCACGTATTCTATAACAATATAACCCACGTATTCTATAACAATATAACCCACGTATTCTATAACCCACGTACGATATAACCCACGTACGATATAACCCACGTATTCTATAACCCACGTATTCTATAACCCACGTACGATATAACCCACGTACGATATAACCCACGTACGATATAACCCACGTATTCTATAACCCACATATTCTATAACCCACGTACGATATAACCCACGTATTCTATAACCCACGTATTCTATAACCCAGTGTAACGGACCGTTTCACTCACAAGAGGATAAACGTTTAGGCGATAATTACCAGATTTTACTAATTACATGACGTAAAGTCATGATTTTATTAAGGACACGGAGGCGAGTATTAGGCTTTATCTCTTTCTTTATTCCTCAGCAGCAAAGAAAGGATATTGATATTTTTAATATAGCAATAACAAAAAACACAAATACCCCTAAGGGTTAACCATGTAACATTCCATATCTATTAACCAATAGGATCAGTCCTTGTACTATGTCCCCTCATGTGACCTAATCTACTTCCTCTTTCTGACTGGTGCCGAAGCTGAACTCATCAACAGGAAAACTTTTCTCAAACTTGGATAATCTCCGGTAGAGGGTTCCGGTGAGTCTTCCGATAAAATTAGGAGATAGCGGATGATCCTGGTTGTTTCATCACAGTGTTAAGCTGTAGGAGACAGAGAGAGATATGGTAAAATATGTTCGAATATCGTTGTCATGCATATAAGCGATATCAATTTTTTAAAAACAGCATTCATATCTGAAACATTCCATTAGATTGTCAATTTACATTAATTATTCTTATATATAACTTTGAATCTGAACAGTCAACCACTCCAACCTGTTTATGAGCAATTGGGTGGGAAATTACATGTATTGCTTACCGTTCATTGGGCGGGCTAATGTCCTTAATAAAATCATGACTTTACGTCATGTAATTAGTAAAATCTGGTAATTTTATTAAAGGACATGGAGGCTCATATTAGGCTAGTTTAAAGCTGTGAGATGACCATAGACGAGATATGTTCTGTTGGACGAAAGTAAAATTCCTTGAACGTCGATTCTCTGGACCAATCAGCTGTGCGGAGGAGGTCTTCCAGTCTACAACCGATGGAGAATGCTTTTGAGGCCATAGCGCCTCTAGTAGAGTGTGCTCCGTAAACTGATGTGTCGATGTGAGCAGCTGACATTATCCCTTTCACCCATCGTGCCAGAGTTCCTGTGGATACTGGATGATGAGGTTTCCTCACTGCCAAGAACAGGTCCGGTGTTGTTGGGTTCCGGAATGACTGGGTCCGCAGTTCGTATTCCCGCAGACATGCCACCGGGCAGAGGTTAGCGTTGTGAGGAAAAGAGGGGTAGAAGACTGAAGTGATTTTCGACTTCGTACGTCTGGTAATTGTAAACAGAACACCATGTGGGGTGAAGGATCGTGCATCGATATCCAGGGCCCGCACGTCTGATACTCTCTTGCAGGAAATTAAGCACAGGAGCATCGCTAATTTTGCGGACACTTGTTTGAGTGTGAGGTCTGAGTTTGGAGGCCAGTCTTGCAACAGACGAAGGACCATATTCACATCCCATAATGCCATGTAGCGGGGTTGTGGTGGCCGTGCAAATTTCATGCCTCGTAGGAGGCGACAAATTAGTAAATGTTTCCCGGCCGGGGAGCCTTCCCAACAGTTGTGTCCAGCTGAAATCGCTGACCTGTACACGTTTATGGTGCGGTATGCCAAACCTTGTTCGTAAAGGGTAGTCAGGAAGCCCAGCACCTGATTTACAGGAGCACGTATGGGATCCACGTGTTGTTCCATGCACCAACTATACCATGTGTTCCAGGCATGAGTATAGGCTCGTCTTGTCCCTGGGGCCCAAGCTCCTGCCAATAAGTCCAAAGTTGCTTGTGAAACGTTCGGCATGGACCAGGGTCCCCTGAGAGGAGCCATGTTATGAGTCTGAGATGGCCTTGCACTAGAAGTGGGTGAGAGTTCCCATCGGGGTCTGACAATAATTCCGTGCCTCCAGGGATCAATCGGGGAAGGTCGATCGACATTTCCATGAGTGAAGGGAACCATGGCTGTGCCGTCCAAAATGGCGTTATTAATACCAACGATGTTCGGGAGCGCTGTAGGTGTAGGAGAGTTTGCGCTATGAGTGAGAAAGGAGGAAAGGCGTATAGCCTGTTGTTCGGCCAATTTTGTAGGAAGGCATCCACTGCCGTGGCGTCTGGGTCTGGTCTCCAGCTGAAGAATGAGGGAAGTTGAGCATTCAGCCGGGAGGCAAAAAGGTCGATGTGCATAGGTCCCCAGAGTTGGTGGAGCCTCTGGAATATTGTGCGATTCAGTCTCCAGGCACTGTTGTCTCTTAGGTGTCTGGAATTCCAATCCGCTACGGTGTTTGAGAGACCTGGGAGGTATTCCGCCTGTACTGATATGTTGCGACTCAGGCAGAAATACCAAAATTATTTCGCCAGATTTGTGAGTGTTGCGGATCTCGTGCCACCCAGGTGGTTGATGTAGCAAACGGCTGAGATATTGTCCATGCGCAGAAGTATGGAGCAATTGGTCGTGTGTCCGAGGAGACTCCGGAGGGCAAATGACCCGGCTAGAAGTTCCAAACCGTTGATGTGGAGTTCTTTTTCTTCTGAAGACCATTTTCCACCTGTAGAGGTAGGACCACAACGAGCTCCCCATCCCAGTCTGCTCGCGTCGGATTCTATGACGAGATCTGGAGTTGTTCCGAAGATTGTCCTGCCATTCCATGCTTCCATGTGTTGAAGCCACCATGCCAGTTCCTCTTTTGCCGCGCAGTCTAGAGGTATAGAATCGGAATAGGATTGACCCAAGTGTAGGTGGGTGGTTTTGAGTTGTTGCAGGGATCTGTAATGGAGTGGTCCTGGGAAGATCGCTTGTATAGAGGCGGCTAACAGGCCAATTATCCTGGCTAGTTGTCGGAGGGTTAAGACTGGTCGTGTCAACGTCCTCCGGATTTCCTTCTTGATAAGTTTTACCTTCTTGGTAGGTAGACTGAGTGTTCCTTGAATTGCGTCTATATCAAAGCCCAGGAACTCGATCGAGTGGGAGGGTTGCAGGATCGATTTGTCCCAATTGATTAGGAAACCCAGATTTTGCAAAAGGGTCAACGCCCAGGATAGATGTTGGGTCAGGAGTTGGGCGTCGAGGTATATGATCAGCATGTCGTCGAGGTATATGATGAGCCGTACACCTCTGCTGCGAAGGAGAGTGACCACCGGCTTCAGCAGCTTGGTGAAGCACCACGGGGCTGAAGACAGGCCGAAAGGGAGGCAGCGGAAACGCCACATAGTCTGTTCCCATTGGAATTGAAGTAGGTGGTGACATTCCTCGGCAATCGGTATCGTGAGGTATGCATCTTGGAGGTCCAATTTTACCATCCAGTCTCCCAGTCTTAGCAAGTCCCGTAGGCAGTGTATCCCTTCCATCTTGAAGTGATGGTATGTGACAAAGGCGTTGAGAGGCTGTAGGTTTATTACTGGTCTCGTGCCCCCACCTTTCTTGGGTACTAGGAAGATGTTGCTTAGGAACCCGGGGGCGGTAAGCGAGACTTTGTATATCGCACCTTTCTCCTCTAGTGTGCGAATCTCTTTTGCCACCAGATGTTTGTCTCGTGGGGAAAAAACAATCCGATGTGGCAATGAGAGTTGGATTGGTTGTTGTGTGAATTCGATGTGATAGCCAAGAATGGTCTCTAGGACCCAGGCATCTGAGGTTAGGTTGTGCCAGGCCTCCTGAAAATGAAACAATCTGCCCCCCACCTGTGATAAGGAATGGGTGTGTAAAGAGAAGTGACTCACCATAAGGCCGACGGCCATAGGAGGATCCCCTGGTTCCACGTGGGTGCCATGACCTGCCCCTGGTCGGGAAGAACGGTGATTGTGTCCTTGGTTCGGGCGGGTGGAATCGTGTTGTGGCGGAGCCTCGATAGCCCCGGAACGGAGTCCGGGAGGGGCGGCCGGACAGACGGCCCCGCTGTCTGCCGGCCCCACCAAAAATCTTTTGCGAGAACACTCGCTTCATATTATGTTGTGCCTTATCCAGTGCCGTAAACGTGCTGACGTAATTGCCCAGGGTTTTAACAAAATCGTCACCGAATAAGAGACCTTTTGCCTGTGTGCCAGGCTCGGAGATTGCCAGGTGTACTAGCTTTGGCTCAATCTTCATTAATATGGCTTTACGCCGTTCTGTGGCCAACGCGGTGTTGGCATTTCCAATCAGGCATATGCCCCTCTGAATCCATCCTCGGTTGGCCATTAAGTCTATTGGGGTCCCCCCCGTAAGGGCTGCTTCGACCATGTCGAAGATTTTAGTTATAGGCCCGAGTATGTCCAGGGTCTTGTCCTGGCAATGCTTAAGGGAGTAATCCAATCCCTTTTTGGCCCTCCATCCTGACTTACCCAGGAACTGAGCGATCTTGGGATCCACCTGGGGGTCGCGCAGGCCATGTCTGGGACAGTGGGGCGTGGGCATTCCGCTCTCAGTTTGTTCCTTGTGGCCTTGTCGAGGGGTTTCCTCACCCTGGTCGCTATGTAAATAGCCACATGGTTTGTGGGGTACCAGTCCGCTGAGCGCGGATTGTGCAAGGTGTCAGGGTCAAAGAGGGGTTCCCCTTGGGGGTCATCAGTCTCAACAGGGCGCAACCTGTCCGTCTTACTGTTTTTGGAGGCAGCACCTGGTAGATGGTGCGATTTGCAGGTCGCCTTGCGGCCGCTAGGGACCACTGGCTTGCTATCAGAGGATATAGGGGGTGTAGAGCCCGGGTGTTGGCTGGATGCCCTTATAGCGGAGGAGATAGAGTGGGACAGGGTGTCCGACATCACCCCCATGGCGTTATATATGGCCTGTGTCACTGACTTATTCATCGTAGCATCCAGGAGCGCCTGGAACTCCTCTGAGTTTACGTGCTCCTGGGATGCATCCCCAAATCCCCCAGTGGCAGCAGTGTCTGTAGACTGGGCTGCTGTATCACGCTTGCTGGGCTTAGTAGAGGTGGGTGGGGGTGACAGTCAGTTTATCAGCAGGGGACTGCATACTGGTCAGAATGTGTCACAGTAATTTTATACAATAATTCACTAACAGCAGAACTGTCACCAATGGACAGATGCACACTGACACCACTGCAGTGGTTTATGTATTCCAAACTAATTGGCTGAACACTGTATACAAGTATACAGGCAGCTAGGGCAAGGCACAGGCTATTGAGGCACAAATTCGCTAAACGGCACAAATAATATGGTAGCTTACCGAGTGTTCCCTCAGGAATGACTCCTGGGGGGCACCGGTAAGCTGCCTGACAACACCCCTAGCCAATCAGCTCGCGCCCCTCCCTGACAGAGTGGCGCGATCAGCGGGTGAAAAGAGCGGCAAATTTGCCAACCCCAAGATGGCCGCCGCGATGCGCATGCGCGGACGGTCTGAGTGGCGGTCAGAGTAATAGCCGACCGTCTGGCGGCTAAGAGACTCGTTCCGACCCGGGGAGGTGAGGGGGGGCGGGAGGGGGGTGCCTCGGGGTCCCGAGAGTGTCCCCCACTCGGTGGAAAGTGGTGGAAAAAAACGGGTTATAAACAACCCGAAAAGGCAGTGCAGGATGTGGCTTGCCCCAAGGGAGAGGCAAGTACCCTGCACGGAGGACAGATGGAGCAAACACAGAAAAAACACAAGTAATAGACAATCACATTAAAAAGGCAGAATTTAAACATTAAAAGCACAGTAAAAGCACAGTAAATATAACAAGTTTTCAGAGCTGAAAATTATGTGGTACTTAGCTGAGGCAGCAGCAAAGAAAGAGGGAGTAGATTAGGTCACATGAGGGGACATAGTACAAGGACTGATCCTATTGGTTAATAGATATGGAATGTTACATGGTTAACCCTTAGGGGTATTTGTGTTTTTTGTTATTGCTATATTAAAAATATCAATATCCTTTCTTTGCTGCTGAGGAATAAAGAAAGAGATAAAGCCTAATATGAGCCTCCGTGTCCTTTAATAAAATCCCCTTTCCCATAGACCAGCAGCTACTGCAATCACCAATCTCCCGAACTGTAAACTGCATGAATCTTCCAACTCCCGAACTGGAAATACACGAACACTGGAATAGATGAACAGGAAAAGCAAACAATCCGCTTACACTCCTGGCAATCAGCATACAATCCAATTGCCCCAAAAATGAGACGACACTTCGGTTTGAGGGTTAAGCAGAATCTGTTTAATGAGGGCTACCTGCCCAGTATTTATGCAGGTCTCTAGGGGACCAAATGGGAGACTGTAACAACATACAGACATGTATCATTTTAGGACATACAGCCACAATATTTTCCCACAATGCATCCTGGCTTCCTCCCCTCTGCCCTGGAGATAATTGAGAAGTAATTCAATTATCTCCCAGGACAGAGGCAAGACTCCATTATGCACATGGAGAACACAGATACAATATTATGTTAAAATACACAAAGTTACTTTTTGCACATAAAACACAGACATGTAACATATCCCCAGATAGCTCAGGTCTGAGTGCACATTATTAGGTGAATGGCACTCAGACCACACGAATACAGTTTAATTGCCATGGAGCCAAAGTCTTTAATTAGGGGGCGGGGCCGGGCCGCCGAGCTGAGCGGCAGCCATCAGAGCTAGCTCCGGCAATGGGCCGCATGAATATAAAGTAATAATGCTTTAAAAGCCCACCTGGACCCGAGACAGACATGGGCATTGAGTGAGAGGTGGAACGGGAGCACACCGCATGAGCCTCAGCTGGATCACGACCGAGTTATCCGCATGACTTGCAAGACGAGCCCACGGGGCATACGCACATGTGGAGATGACAGGAGGTGAGAGACAGCATGACAGAGGGAGAGAGGAGGACCCGGCCCCGCTCCCCCCCCCTCGGGCCGGCGGGGGTGATCCCGGCCCACAAGTTGAATCTCCGGAGCCTGGAGGTGAAGGGCCCATATAATGAGGAATCCTTCCTCATGAAGGGCCAAGATGGCCGCCGAATGTGCCAGATGCAGGGAGTTACGCGGGGTCGCCTGGGCCTTCGGTGTGGCGGATCCCGTGGATGGACCCCTCCAGGCGGCAGAACGGTCGGCGCGGAGCCGGCCCTTACCCCAGGATTTGGTGGTGGTCCAGGGAAGGATGCCCCTGACTTTGTGAGCCCTGTGTCGTTGGGGTGAGCTGGACCCCCGGCGGACCGGTGACCGGGGAGGCGAGCGCTGGCGACATGCATGAGACCGGAGAAGGGTGAGGCACCATGGGGCTGGAGCTCCGACGGGGTACTGCAGGAGTTGGGGAGGTGCAGGGGATAAGGGGCCGAGGACTTTTCAGGGGTGGGAGTCTGCCGGACCGCCGACATCCCTGAGTGCCCACAGCACCGCAGTGTTCCCGGTTGCACGGCCGGAGCAGGCCTGGAGGGGAAAAGAGTGGGACAGATGCACCGGAGGTGCTAGAGAGACCTTGCAATGACCGACTGACTGGACACATAGAAGCACACTTGGCATAAGCAAACCAGAGGCCACGGTAGGGAGCAGCCTGCACAATTACACCTTATCTTGCCAGGCACTGCTATGCCACCTCCAGCGGAGAGACTTAATTATTATTACTAACCTCGTCTGAGCACTGTCCCAAGCAAAGAATAAATAAAACAACGAAGGACAGATAAGGATAAAGGGACTGTTTCATGATAATGGGATTGAGAAGCCGTTCTTCATGCAATTTTAGTTTTTCCTTGCTTTGATTAGTTGATCCTTATTAAGTTAGCTTGAAAAGCTACAGGAATTAATAGTTTATGCTATAATACCATAGGGATTAATGATTACATCGTTATATTAAGTTTGCTCTATATGGGCTAAACATGCCACTTCTTTTTAAACGTGGAAGCCCTTGTGCAATAGATATATATAATTTGTTTGCTTACCTATGCTCATCTTTTTGAAAATCCTGCATATGAAGGATTCTTTATTTATTATTATTATTATTATTATTATTATTTTTTTTTTTAATCAAGCGCACTTCCAGGCACTATTTGAAATTAAATAACGGTTGAGTCTCTTTTCTGAACTGTCCATACTGGTAATAACACACAATATACAGTGTACAATGTCCTATTTGGTTATAAATAAGCAGGGTAGATGTAATGTTTTAATACTGCACAAATACTGCATTATACGTTCCAAAGTCTCAGTACTCACGCATCCTACCTAACATAAAACACAGACACAAGCCAGCGACCACAAAACTTTTGCATACAGCCTGCTGACACAGACCAAAGGCATACACCAACGGCCATGGGATAATGGCTCGAACAGCTAACACAAGGCACCCTCGTATCCAGCACACACGCAGCACTCGCACGCACCAGTCAACAGACAACATATGCTTAGGGTTAGACAGGAATATGGCTCAGATGACTAAACAGCTTGCATAGTGCGTTAATAAGCCTGATGAATATGCCCTTGATATACCTAATCTAAATTTAGATTTTTTAAAGTTTATGTACACTTAATTTACTTAAATGCATGTTTATTTGACTAAGCATGGGACAACCCATGCGGAAAGCGCCATCGCACACATGGTTAGACATGGGTATGGCTCGGACGACTAAACAGCCTGCATAATGCGTTAATATGCCGATGGAATGCCCTTGATGTCTTAAATCTCGCAAATTTATGTATAACCAGTTTACTATACTACTCGTTTGTTCTGACTTATAAGCCTCTGCGCAGGCACCCTTATGTTACTTTTACCGATCCATAACATGCCTGCCCACGCTCTAGTGCGGCTTTAATAAACATATTTAAAACAAAGTCTTTAATTACACGAATAGGCTCCATGGCATAGCTATCTGGGTTAAAACATTCACATAAAATAAACTACCGAAGTTCCAGGTGTTTTGGCTAAATTGTCCCGAATAGGAACCAGGGGGCTGGAGGCTCAGCGGTGCCTGCACGTAAAAGTGTCCGCTTTTAGTGCATGAAAGCCGGGCAGAAAAGCGTTGGCTGCCCGGGGAGCTCCAAAACACCGCTATCGTGTGGCGGCTAGGTGTAACCGCGACCACCCAGTAACAGTCAATTAAGCTGTGGTTAACCGCAGCTACTGGGTGGTCAATTGCCGGCACACGCTCGTTAAGCCACGGTTAACCGCGGCTTCAGGGAGGTAGATGGAGGGCATACGCCAGCTTCTGGGTGGCCAATTAACGTCGCCGGCCGGCTTCCCACGGTTCTGGGGAGGCGGATAAAAGGTACGATATAACCCACGTACGATATAACCCACGTACGATATAACCCACGTACGATATAACCCACGTACGATATAACCACGTATTCTATAACGATATAACCCACCTATTCTATAACCCACGTACGATATAACCCACGTATTCTATAACCCACGTACGATATAACCCACGTATTCTATAACCACGTATTCTATAACGATATAACCCACGTATTCTATAACCCACGTACGATATAACCCACGTATTCTATAACCCACGTACGATATAACCCACGTATTCTATAACCCACGTATTCTATAACCACGTATTCTATAACGATATAACCCACGTATTCTATAACCCACGTATTCTATAACCCACGTATTCTATAACCCACGTACGATATAACCCACGTACGATATAACCCCCGTATTCTATAACCCATGTAGTCTATAACCCACGTATTCTATAACCCACGTATTCTATAACCCACGTATTCTATAACCCACGTACGATATAACCCACGTATTCTATAACCCATGTACGATATAACCCACGTATTCTATAACCCACGTACAATATAACCCACGTATTCTATAACCCACGTACGGTATAACCACGTACGATATAACCCACGTATTCTATAACCCACGTACGATATAACCCACTTATTCTATAACCCACGCACGATATAACCCACGTATTCTATAACGATATAACCCACGTATTCTATAACCCACGTACGATATAACCACGTACGATATAACCCACGTATTCTATAACCCACGTACGATATAATCCACGTATTCTATAACCCACGTACGATATAATCCACGTATTCTATAACAATGTAACCATGTATGATATAACCACGTATTCTATAACAATATGACCCACGTATTCTATAACCCACGTATTCTATAACCCACGTATTCTATAACCCACGTATTCTATAACCCACGTACGATATAACCCACGTATTCTATAACCCACGTACGATATAACCACGTACGATATAACCCACGTATTCTATAACCCACGTACGAAATAACCACGTATTCTATAACAATATAACCACGTACGATATAACCCACGTATTCTATAACCCACGTACGATATAACCCACGTATTCTATAACAATATAACCACGTACGATATAACCCACGTATTCTATAACCCACATACGATATAACCCACGTATTCTATAACAATATAACCACGTATGATATAACCCACGTATTCTATAACCCACGTACAATATAACCCACGTACGATATAACCCACGTATTCTATAACAATATAACCACGTATGATATAACCCACGTACGATATAACCCACGTACGATATAACCCACGTATGATATAACCCACGTACGATATACCCCACGTATTCTATAACAATATAACCACGTATGATATAACCCACGGACGATATAACCCACGGACGATATAACCCACGGACGATATAACCCACGTACGATATAACCCACGTACGATATAACCCACGTACGATATAACCCACGTATTCTACAGGGAGTGCAGAATTATTAGGCAAGTTGTATTTTTGAGGATTAAATTTATTATTGAACAACAACCATGTTCTCAATGAACCCAAAAAACTCATTAATATCAAAGCTGAATATTTTTGGAAGTAGTTTTTAGTTTGTTTTTAGTTTTAGCTATTTTAGGGGGATATCTGTGTGTGCAGGTGACTATTACTGTGCATAATTATTAGGCAACTTAACAAAAAACAAATATATACCCATTTCAATTATTTATTTTTTACCAGTGAAACCAATATAACATCTCAACATTCACAAATATACATTTCTGACATTCAAAAACAAAACAAAAACAAATCAGTGACCAATATAGCCACCTTTCTTTGCAAGGACACTCAAAAGCCTGCCATCCATGGATTCTGTCAGTGTTTTGATCTGTTCACCATCAACATTGCGTGCAGAAGCAACCACAGCCTCCCAGACACTGTTCAGAGAGGTGTACTGCTTTCCCTCCTTGTAAATCTCACATTTGATGATGGACCACAGGTTCTCAATGGGGTTCAGATCAGGTGAACAAGGAGGCCATGTCATTAGATTTTCTTCTTTTATACCCTTTCTTGCCAGCCACGCTGTGGAGTACTTGGACGCGTGTGATGGAGCATTGTCCTGCATGAAAATCATGTTTTTCTTGAAGGATGCAGACTTCTTCCTGTACCACTGCTTGAAGAAGGTGTCTTACAGAAACTGGCAGTAGGACTGGGAGTTGAGCTTGACTCCATCCTCAACCCGAAAAGGCCCCACAAGCTCATCTTTGATGATACCAGCCCAAACCAGTACTCCACCTCCACCTTGCTGGCGTCTGAGTCGGACTGGAGCTCTCTGCCCTTTACCAATCCAGCCACGGGCCCATCCATCTGGCCCATCAAGACTCACTCTCATTTCATCAGTCCATAAAACCTTAGAAAAATCAGTCTTGAGATATTTCTTGGCCCAGTCTTGTTCAGTGGTGGTCGTCTTTCAGCCTTTCTTACCTTGGCCATGTCTCTGAGTATTGCACACCTTGTGCTTTTGGGCACTCCAGTGATGTTGCAGCTCTGAAATATGGCCAAACTGGTGGCAAGTGGCATCTTGGCAGCTGCATGCTTGACTTTTCTCAGTTCATGGGCAGTTATTTTGCGCCTTGGTTTTTCCACACGCTTCTTGCGACCCTGTTGACTATTTTGAATGAAACGCTTGATTGTTCGATGATCACGCTTCAGAAGCTTTGCAATTTTAAGAGTGCTGCATCCCTCTGCAAGATATCTCACTATTTTTTACTTTTCTGAGCCTGTCAAGTCCTTCTTTTGACCCATTTTGCCAAAGGAAAGGAAGTTGCCTAATAATTATGCACACCTGATATAGGGTGTTGATGTCATTAGACCACACCCCTTCTCATTACAGAGATGCACATCACCTAATATGCTTAATTGGTAGTAGGCTTTCGAGCCTATACAGCTTGGAGTAAGACAACATGCATAAAGAGGATGATGTGGTCAAAATACTAATTTGCCTAATAATTCTGCACTCCCTGTATAACCCACGTATTCTATAACCCACGTACGATATAACCCACGTATTCTATAACCCGCGTACGATATAACCCACGTACGATATAACCCACGTACGATATAACCCACGTATTCTATAACCCGCGTACGATATAACCCACGTACGATATAACCCACGTATTCTATAACCCACATACAATATAACCCACGTACGATATAACCCACGTACGACATAACCCACATATTCTATAACCCACGTATTCTATAACCCACGTATTCTATAACCCACGTATTCTATAACCCACGTATTCTATAACCCACGTACGATATAACCCTCGTATTCTATAACCCACGTATTCTATAACCCACGTACGATATAACCCACGTACGATATAACCCTCGTATTCTATAACCCACGTATTCTATAACCCACGTACGATATAACCCACGTATTCTATAACCCACGTACGATATAACCCACGTATTCTATAACCCACGTATTCTATAACCCACGTATTCTATAACCCACGTACGATATAACCCACGTATTCTATAACCCACGTACGATATAACCCACGTATTCTATAACCCACATATTCTATAACCCACGTATTCTATAACCCACGTACGATATAACCCACGTATTCTATAACCCACGTACGATATAACCCACGTATTCTATAACCCACGTACGATATAACCCTCGTATTCTATAACCCACGTACGATATAACCCACGTATTCTATAACCCACGTACGATATAACCCTCGTATTCTATAACCCACGTACGATATAACCCTCGTATTCTATAACCCATGTATTCTATAACCCACGTACGATATAACCCACGTATTCTATAACCCACGTACGATATAACCCACGTATTCTATAACAATATAACCCACGTATTCTATAACAATATAACCCACGTACGATATAACCCACGTATTCTATAACCCACGTATTCTATAACCCACGTACGATATAACCCACGTACGATATAACCCACGTACGATATAACCCACGTACGATATAACCCACGTATTCTATAACCCACGTATTCTATAACCCACGTACGATATAACCCACGTATTCTATAACCCACGTACGATATAACCCACGTATTCTATAACTCATGTAGTGGGGTTTTCTCCATGAAGCACCATAACCACTGCAGAGTTCTGGGTTCTGATTTTACTGCCCCTTTAAATAGAAGCCCTGGGTGTCCATGAACCATGTTTTATTATTCTCTATTAATGTGACTGACAGACACTGGGCCTCAAGGATACACTGAACTACATTTCCCGGCATGCCCCGCCTGCCCTCCCTCCATTGGCTACCCGACATGCTCTGCGTCAGCGAAAGGCTCCTTCCTGTCTGCTCGCAGTGGGCGGAGTTCCCGTGGAATCTGACTTCCGGCCGCAGACATGGCGCCGACTATCCAGACACAGGCCCAGCGGGAGGACGGACACCGGTATAACAACACAGGCACCCTGTATAACGCACAGACACCCTGTATAACGCTCAGACACTCTGTATAACGCTCAGACACCCTGTATAACGCTCAGACACCCTGTATAACGCTCAGACACCCTGTATAACGCTCAGACACTCTGTATAACGCTCAGACACTCTGTATAACGCTCAGACACTCTGTATAACGCTCAGACACCCTGTATAACGCTCAGACACCCTGTATAACGCTCAGACACCCTGTATAACGCTCAGACACCCTGTATAACGCTCAGACACTCTGTATAACGCTCAGACACTCTGTATAACGCTCAGACACTCTGTATAACGCTCAGACACCCTGTATAACGCTCAGACACCCTGTATAACGCTCAGACACCCTGTATAACGCTCAGACACTCTGTATAACGCTCGGACACCCTGTATAACGCTCGGACACTCTGTATAACGCTCGGACACCCTGTATAACGCTCAGACACCCTGTATAACGCTCGGACACCCTGTATAACGCTCGGACACCCTGTATAACGCTCAGACACTCTGTATAACGCACAGACACCCTGTATAACGCACAGACACCCTGTATAACGCACAGACACCCTGTATAACGCTCAGACACCCTGTATAACGCTCAGACACCCTGTATAACGCACAGACACCCTGTATAACGCACAGACACCCTGCGTAACGCTCGGACACCCTGCGTAACGCTCGGACACCCTGCGTAACGCTCGGACACCCTGCGTAACGCTCGGACACCCTGCGTAACGCTCGGACACCCTGCGTAACGCTCGGACACCCTGCGTAACGCTCGGACACCCTGCGTAACGCTCGGACACCCTGCGTAACGCTCGGACACCCTGCGTAACGCTCGGACACCCTGCGTAACGCTCGGACACCCTGCGTAACGCTCGGACACCCTGCGTAACGCTCGGACACCCTGCGTAACGCTCGGACACCCTGCGTAACGCTCGGACACCCTGCGTAACGCTCGGACACCCTGCGTAACGCTCGGACACCCTGCGTAACGCTCGGACACCCTGCGTAACGCTCGGACACCCTGCGTAACGCTCGGACACCCTGCGTAACGCTCGGACACCCTGCGTAACGCTCGGACACCCTGCGTAACGCTCGGACACCCTGCGTAACGCTCGGACACCCTGCGTAACGCTCGGACACCCTGCGTAACGCTCGGACACCCTGCGTAACGCTCGGACACCCTGCGTAACGCTCGGACACCCTGCGTAACGCTCGGACACCCTGCGTAACGCTCGGACACCCTGCGTAACGCTCGGACACCCTGCGTAACGCTCGGACACCCTGCGTAACGCTCGGACACCCTGCGTAACGCTCGGACACCCTGCGTAACGCTCGGACACCCTGCGTAACGCTCGGACACCCTGCGTAACGCTCGGACACCCTGCGTAACGCTCGGACACCCTGCGTAACGCTCGGACACCCTGCGTAACGCTCGGACACCCTGCGTAACGCTCGGACACCCTGCGTAACGCTCGGACACCCTGCGTAACGGCGCGGACACCCTGCGTAACGGCGCGGACACCCTGCGTAACGGCGCGGACACCCTGCGTAACGGCGCGGACACCCTGCGTAACGGCGCGGACACCCTGCGTAACGGCGCGGACACCCTGCGTAACGGCGCGGACACCCTGCGTAACGGCGCGGACACCCTGCGTAACGGCGCGGACACCCTGCGTAACGGCGCGGACACCCTGCGTAACGGCGCGGACACCCTGCGTAACGGCGCGGACACCCTGCGTAACGGCGCGGACACCCTGCGTAACGGCGCGGACACCCTGCGTAACGGCGCGGACACCCTGCGTAACGGCGCGGACACAGTCTGCGTAGTGTGAGCAGACACAGTCTGCGTAGTGTGAGCAGACACAGTCTGCGTAGTGTGAGCAGACACAGTCTGCGTAGTGTGAGCAGACACAGTCTGCGTAGTGTGAGCAGACACAGTCTGCGTAGTGTGAGCAGACACAGTCTGCGTAGTGTGAGCAGACACAGTCTGCGTAGTGTGAGCAGACACAGTCTGCGTAGTGTGAGCAGACACAGTCTGCGTAGTGTGAGCAGACACAGTCTGCGTAGTGTGAGCAGACACAGTCTGCGTAGTGTGAGCAGACACAGTCTGCGTAGTGTGAGCAGACACAGTCTGCGTAGTGTGAGCAGACACAGTCTGCGTAGTGTGAGCAGACACAGTCTGCGTAGTGTGAGCAGACACAGTCTGCGTAGTGTGAGCAGACACAGTCTGCGTAGTGTGAGCAGACACAGTCTGCGTAGTGTGAGCAGACACAGTCTGCGTAGTGTGAGCAGACACAGTCTGCGTAGTGTGAGCAGACACAGTCTGCGTAGTGTGAGCAGACACAGTCTGCGTAGTGTGAGCAGACACAGTCTGCGTAGTGTGAGCAGACACAGTCTGCGTAGTGTGAGCAGACACAGTCTGCGTAGTGTGAGCAGACACAGTCTGCGTAGTGTGAGCAGACACAGTCTGCGTAGTGTGAGCAGACACAGTCTGCGTAGTGTGAGCAGACACAGTCTGCGTAGTGTGAGCAGACACAGTCTGCGTAGTGTGAGCAGACACAGTCTGCGTAGTGTGAGCAGACACAGTCTGCGTAGTGTGAGCAGACACAGTCTGCGTAGTGTGAGCAGACACAGTCTGCGTAGTGTGAGCAGACACAGTCTGCGTAGTGTGAGCAGACACAGTCTGCGTAGTGTGAGCAGACACAGTCTGCGTAGTGTGAGCAGACACAGTCTGCGTAGTGTGAGCAGACAGACATGCACTCTGTCCATATAAAATACACACATACTCCATATAACCTAATTATCCAGAGCACCCACTCTTTGTAATGTCCCTCCCATATATAGAACACTCATTGATAGAATATGCACCGCCAAACCTTCCCTGTATAATGCACAAAATTAAATAGACCCTTTACTGTGCACACAATGATTTGTTATAGTGTATGTGACCTTTAAATTTCCTGTTTCTCGTGCTTTTCAGGTCCAGTTCTCATCGGACCGTCCCAGAGAGGTTGGTGTATTTACAGGGATGGAGGGCTGCCTAAAACAGCCTTGTTTCTGACATTGTGTATATTTTATAGGTCAGGAGTTGTATGCCGAGTAAAATACTGCAACACGCTTCCTGATATTCCCTTCGACCCCAAATTTATCACTTACCCATTTGACCAAAACAGGTGAGCGATATAGACGGTAGGATTTGGTTTGTATGCCTTTCTTATATATTTGTAATTCTAATCACCGTTTTCTCACAGATTTGTTCAGTATAAAGCCACATCTTTGGAGAAACAGCACAAGCATGACCTGCTTACTGAACCTGACCTTGGTGTAACTATAGATCTAATTAATCCGGACACCTACCGAATAGAAAGTGGAGGTGAGTGATTCTCTTCAATGAATTGGGAAGGGGATTCAGATTGGAGAAATACTTGCTCACATCTGCCTTTTTGCAGGTATCCTTGACTTGGCAGATGAGAAACTTTTAGAAGAGGAAATTCAGGCACCAAGTAGCTCCAAACGGTATGTTTTACCCTGTGCTGACATGGCCATGGCTCCCACAACTAATGGGGATTAAGTATAAAAAGTGACATCATGTATTGTGAGAAAATATTGTGCCTAATTCTCCGCCTTGCGCTTTGACACTATCTCAAACACTTCTTTCCCCAGGTCCCAGCAGCATGCTAAGGTAGTGCCATGGATGAGGAAGACTGAATATATCTCAACAGAGTTTAACCGATATGGAGCCTCCAATGAAAAACCAGAAGTCAAGTATGTTTTTTTTTTTTTTTTTTTTTTATATCAATATATATTTTCTATCTAATAGAATTCTTTTATTGAAATGAAAAGCATAACACGTGCAACCATCTACTTTGAAACAGACTGTTAACGAGGTAGCTTGATGGTATTCTCAGTTAGTGGTATAGTGCAAGTGTTTAATATTGAACCGCAATAAAACAAATCACCACCACTTATTGACCATTAGTAACCAGTGTGTTAAAAAGCAACAGACTCATTTCTGAACTAAAAAAACAAAATAATCTAATGGTAAAGAGGTGACATGTAGTTAATAATAACTAGTATTTATATGGCGCCTTTCTCCCAGTGCACACGCTCTCAGAATTAACCAAATCGGCAGCTAAATAGTAATAGATGTTATTACCGAATTCATGGAACTCTAAACAAATTCATTATTTAAATTCTATTTTCCTAAATGACCACTGGTCCAGTATGTGGGATGTACAGTGTGCTATAAAGAGGCTAAATTGTGTATGTGAAAAATGTCATTCAAAAATGTTATTGTTACGTATATCCTGAGATATTATAAACTGATTGTGGCGGTAAGTCTTGTGATTACCCCAACAAAACATTTCTAAGGGACAAAAACAAACATTTGTAGAAAATACCAGACATCAGTATATCACTAAAGCGAGAAATGTCAAGAATTCAAAGTGAATTTCAAGTTTAAGGCCAAAATAGACATTGTGTAAAACGTCTCCATTTACCAATGCATCTGGTTTGGCTGCTTTTGCCTTAAATGTACAATTCACTTTAATGTCTCGACTATTTTCATGTTATTGCGTAACCCAGTATGGTTTGTGAGTAAGTCATTGGATACTATGGGTATGTGAATATAAGCAGATCTTGAATTAAGTGTGCATGACATCCACTGTATGAGTAAAATTTAGTGTTCAATAAACCTAAAACCATAACAAGTATTTACACTCCCATTCTTGTGTTGATAATCAGTCCTGAAGCCTGTTTGGTAGAAATCCAAATGTATTTTTCTACCACAAGATGGGAGTGTTGCACCATTTAGCTGATCGGTATTAAAGCAAGTCTATAAGCAGTAATTCATATACACATGTCCCTATTTGAGGATCAGCTTTATAAGCAGAAAAATTGTAATTGAAAAATAATGTAACATTTTGCAGCTTACATTGCAGTACACTACTCTGTCCTGTCCTAACGTTTAAAAACTAAGCGGGTTACATATAAATTGGTTTATTCTTATCCCTCCACTCGGTTTCACAGTATCTTCATAACATGTACATGACTGGACAGAATGCAAACTCACCCCTGTGTATTTACACAAATTCCCCACACAAAAGCATCCCTTAATTCCACCCGCTTCATATACACAGACTACTTGTCTCCTGCTCTCCCTGTAATTTAGAGTTGACCGGTGAGACAAAGAAACTTTGAATTAAAAGGACACTATAGTCACCAGAACTTCTACAGTTTAATGTAGTGGTTCTGGTGGCTATAGCCTGTCCCTGTATGCTGAGCTCTGTAAAGGATACCTTTTCATAGAAAAGGCCATGTTTAAATTGCTGCCTAGGAACATCTCTAGTGACAGTCACCCAGACGCCCCCACTAGAGCTGCTTCCTAGCCCAGCGCTCGGCATGGAGGCGCTGAACCCTCCCAATAGAGATGCGTTTTGCCACACATGCGCAATACCCTCCCAATGCTTTCGTATGGGAATTAAATTGGCGTTGACTGAGCTCATCCAGTTGTCAGCCAAAGTGAAGAGCACACTCTTGTTACTTCAAAATAAGCAAGATTTCTTTTTCCTGCTCTTATATCTGCACACTATGCTGGCACGATGCATTATGGGGCTGGTATAGAAATGTTTTTTTCCAGGGCTGCTTTTCATTCCCAGTCCGAAACTCTCTGCTAAGCTGATGTGCGCACACTTGGTATCAGAAGCTAAATTCTGTACACATGCATTTGTGGTTCTGAATTACTCAGGACTGTGAGAGGAATCTGTGTGGGTATAATCTATTACACACAAACCATTCTTGTGTCTGTGCAGGATCGGGGTGTCTGTTAAACAACAATTCACAGAAGAAGATATCTACAAGGACAGAGACAGCCAGATCTCTGCAATTGAGAAGACATTTGAAGACTCTCAGAAGCCGGTAAGTGAGATTTGCCTAGAACGTGGGGAGGACAGAGGCTGTGAGTGATTACAATTAGAGGTAGGAGCAAGTAGTTCTTGGCTCAATGACAGTACAGTTGGGTAAACTAGGTGCAGTTTGGAGCTTTTTGTGTGTTGTTTTTTTTTTTTTTTACTTTTTCAGAACTAATCTTTGATTTATTTTTTTGTACATTTCCAGATTAGCCAACATTACAGTAAACCCAGAGTTACACCGGTGGAAGTCATGCCAGTCTTCCCAGATTTCAAGGTAAGGATTGCTGACTACTTGGCTGCTCTGGTAAACAATGTGACATTCCTTTAACCCTCTGTCCTGCCGTCTGCAGATGTGGATTAATCCATGCGCTCAGGTCATCTTTGATTCTGATCCAGCTCCTAAGGATTCACAGGGATCTGCTATTTTGGATATGATGTCACAGGCAATGATCAGGTGAGACTGGCCAAGTGCAGGTACCAACTTTTTACAGAGATAGAAACAAAAATGTTTTTCTTTTCAGTTGCTCAGTGTCCTCTCTATTCTGAAGCTATTTAGATTAATCAAACTACTTTTCACAGATTAATAAAGCTAATGTGGAGTTTAAGCTGCAGTGCTGATGGCCTGGCTGATTGTGGGTCATTGCAGTCATGTAAAGTATAGTGTGAGCATCTCTCCTGGGGGCGGGGTCTAACTGCCAAGATGGCTGGACGCATTCTCCAATTGCTCTTACTAGTTTTCCATTTAAATCGCACTTTCCACTGTTGGTAATAACCAGGACAGCCTGCACATTTCTCGGCAATACGCTATAATTGTTCTGGTGACTAGTGTCCTTTTAAAGGACCACTATACTACCAGGAAAACAAACTTGTTTTCCTGGCACTATAGGGTCTTTAGGTACCCACCCTCAGGGTCCCACTCCTGCTGGGCTGAAGGGGCTAAAACCCTTACCTTTCTCCAGCGCCAGGCTATCTTGGCGCTGGGGAACTCTCCTCCCTCTGCCGATGTCGGCACTGAATGCACATGCGCGGCAACAGCCGCTCGCCATTCAAACCGTCCATAAGAAAACATTTCTCGAAGTTTTCCTATGGACGGCCAGCGTCTTGTCACTGTAATTTTCACAGTGAGAATTGCGGAAGCAGCCTGTAGCGGCTGTCACTGAGAGTATATTAACCCGAGTGTAAACATAGCAGTTTCTCTGAAACTCCTATGTTTACAACTGCAGGGTTAAAACCTGGGGGACCTGGCACCCAGACCACTTCATTGAGCTGAAGTTGTGTGGGTGCCTATAGTGGTCCTTTGACTATTTTTGCTTATATTTGTTATATTTGTTTATAGAGTTGTTCCTCTCTTTCTATACTCTCCCACTACATCCCAGTACCCAGTGGTACTATGCCAGCTAATCTACTGTACTATATCTTAGTTGGCTTTCTGCTGCATATAATACTCTTCTTAACCTTGTCTAGTACTTCACCTAAGTTGTGCTATGTGCTTGTCCTGTGTGCCTAGACCGGTATACCAAACCTGCTTTTTACTTTCCACTTTAAAAACTAGAATTGTGCCGGGATTTCATCTGCCATACACTGTAATGCTATGTACTATTGTTTGTCTTGCTATAGCAATTGTGTCATAGTAGGCATGTTTTGTAAATAAAGATTGACAAAAAAATAATTCTATCCTATTCTGTGTCTCCTAGGGGAATGATGGACGAGGAAGGCAATCAGTTTGTGGCATATTTCCTTCCCGGAGAAGAGACCATGAGAAAGCGAAAGAGAGATCAGGAGGAGGGCTTGGATTATATGGCGGAAGATATGTAAGTGGATGCACGTGGGTTTTTTTGTGAGGATGATGGCCCTTTTCAGACCAATGGCCTTTCTTTTAATGGTGATTGGGCTTTCCCAGAACTGTGTACACTAATCTGGGTAATGTTGTTTCTGCTCCACAGATATGACTACAAGATTGCCAGAGAGTACAACTGGAACGTGAAGAATAAGGCCAGCAAAGGATATGAAGAAAACTACTTTTTCATCTTCCGGGAGGGTGATGGAGTGTATTACAATGAATTGGAGACCAGGTAAGATCTCCGTGGAATCCATTGTAGGCTAGTAAAGCTTGCTGCAGGTTGGTGTCACTGATCAGACCTTGCTGGAGGCTGCAGATTACATGTTTCTTGTTTTCTATACAGAGTGCGTCTTAGCAAGAGGAGGGTGAAGGCCGGTGTGCAGTCTGGAACCAACGCTGTGCTGGTTGTTAAACACAGAGACATGAATGAGAAGGAGCTTGAAGCTCAGGTAGGCTTGGGGGCAGCTTGCAGGCGTTCACTAGGTTGGGAAGCCTTCAGTTCAGATTCAGAATACTTTGGGAACACTGAAGGTGTAAGCCAATAATTAAGTGGCAGTATTAGGGATGTGAATCTGAAGTTGAGATACAGCAGATCTTTGCTGCTGCCTTACTAAGTCCCCCACCCCTGCCCGTATCCTGCTGCAATCTTTCCCCACCATGTAAATAACACTTCCCTCGTCCAAACATGTGGCACTGGCTGACCAAGAATGCCACTTATTACAGAGTGTTCTTCTTTGTTTGTGTGATGAATTTCTCACGTGGTAGCACTTTACTTGCAAGGTTGACTCAATATTCCCCTTGTGGTTTTCTCAGGAAGCGCGGAGGGCTCAGCTGGAGAATCATGAGCCAGAGGAAGAGGAAGAAATTGAAATTGATCGGGACACTCAGGGCTCAGGTATGGAAATGACAAACAACCATTTCTCTCTGAGGCTTTCTTCTCTATTGTTATTTTCCCTTCTATCTTCCAAGTCCACAAGTCTTTTCTGAAGCTTTTTTTTACCTTGATTAACAATCTTGCGTCTAAATTTTCAGATGCTGAAGATGGAGAGAAGGGTAGTGAGAGTGAGAAGGAAGCCAGCGGCGGAGAGGCTTCGGGCAGTGAAAGTGAACGGGAGGAAGGAGCCGAGGACAAAGAAGACGAAGAGAAGGAGAGTAGTGAAGATGACAGAGCAGCCAGAGATAAGGAGGAAATTTTTGGCAGCGATGCGGATGACAGTAGTGATGACGACGATGATGAACAGAATGAGAGCGGGCAAGAAGAAAGTGGCAGTGAAGAAGAGGATGATGACAAGGGCAGAGGCCGCAGAAGCCGCAGCCGCAGTGGCAGTAGCAGTCCTTTTGGCAGTGAACATTCTCAGCAGGATAATGAAAATCAGAGTGGAAGTGACCAGGGATCTGCGTCCAGTGATGACAGTGACTAAGAGCCCCCACACCAGTCTCCGGTGTAAATAAGCTGCTGGGGCCAGCTAAAAGTGACTGTGACAAATCTTCTAGCCCTGACATAAGGCTTTCTGTAAATAAACAACTGTAAATTACTTTTAGTTCAATAAATTGTTTTTCTTAAAAGCCAGTATGTGTGAAGTTTCCTATAAATCAACTAATGGACTAGCTGAGCTCTTGTGTGGATAGTACTGATTAGCTGGTAGGTAAGGTTCTGTGGATTATCATTGACTTAGACCAGGGATGCCCAAAAGGTGGATCCCCAGATGTTGCATTACTACATCTTTGTAGTAATTTTTACTCTTTGCCTTGCGTGTTTTTGCATGCCTAGAATAATGGCTAGGCATCGTGGAATTTGTAGTTCTGTAGAAATCTGGGAATATACTTTTTGGGGAACCCTGATTTAGACAGTAGGCACACTTCTATAAAATGGTATTAATTTGGTGGAAAACTGTTGGTGGGGGGAGGAGGGAATTGGCCCTATCTCTGTGCACATAAAGCTGGTTTAAACTTCAGCCTGGGGAAGAAAGACCAATTTCTAAGTTCTCCTGTTACACATGGGTTATTCTAAATTAACTGATTTCCTGCAGATGGGAAAGGAACGCAAACATGTATTCCTGACTCAATAGTGTTAAAAAAAAAAAAAAAAAAACCTAAACTACCTTGCCCCCTAAATATAGTAAAATATCGCCTTTATTCCAGTCTGCTGGTGCTGGCTCTGCCTCCTTGGCTGACAGCATCAGAAGTTATCATTTTAGCCAACCACAATGCTTCACCATAGGAAAGCATATGATTGGCTGAGATTGTCAATTCTGATGATCTCCGCCAAGGAGGTGGGCTGGTGGCGGAGCCAAACACAGGCCTGGCCAATCAGCATCTCCTCATAGAGATGAATTGAATCAATGAATCTCTATGAGGAAAGTTCAGTGTCTGAATGCAGAGGGTGGAGACACTGAATGTCGGTCACACTGTGAAGCACTGACCCAGGAAGCACCTCTAGCAGCCATCTTAGTGACTGCCACTGGAAGTGTCCCTATTGTTATTTTAAGCACTGTCTTTTCTCTAAAAAAGACTGTTTACTGCAAACAGCCTGCAAGGACAGGCTATACTCACCAGAACTAATACATTAAAAGCTGTAGTTGTTCTGGTGAATATAGTGTCCCTTTAAATACAATCTACTACGAAAGTCCCCAGGACCCTCACAGATTGGAAATTTGCATTCAGTTCCCTTAAACTAAACATGAGGTTTCCAACACTATAATAACATATAGGATCTGACACCCAAAATACTAAATCGGAGACCCCACATTAATTCTAGGGGTGGAGATCTGGTTTAAGTCTTAGTCTAGGTTACATGACCACTTATGATTTTAGAAGAGCTCATCTGGGATTTTGTGCCGGGGTTCTTTTCATCTCATTGGCACACGTGACTTCGGCAACCTGGAAATCGGTGCAAAAAATGTATTGGACATCCATGCGACAGTCAACTTCTACCCTTGTGACCCTTCTTCACTGCTTCCTCGTATTTATTTAGTTTTTTTTGTTTTGTTGCCTCAGAGCACACGCTCTGTGCCTGAAGATCTATCTGATCTGATCAGCTGACAAACATTTCATTGGACTACAGAGAGGGAACAAGTGATGTCAAGCTTATTTGCCATTTATTTCTTTAAAATATAAAGGAAGGGGGGACCAAGTTAAAGGGACTCTATAGTGTCAGGAAAACCGCTTGGTATAGTACCCTGTGGGTGCCCCCACCCTCAGGGTCCCACTCCCGCGGTGCGGAAGGGGTTAAAATCCCTTTAACTACTCACCATTTCCCCCCGCCGGGCTCCCTTACCTCTCCTTCCCCGCCGTCAGCATCTTTGTCTGACGTCACCCGCGCCGAATGCTTTCCTATGGACGCTCTGCGTGATTGAGGCATAATATGCCTCAATCATTGCTGATGCGCCTCTAGTGGCTGTCTGGAAACTGCTATGTTTACATCAGGCAGGGTTAACCCTAGAGGGACCTGGCACCCAGACCGCTTCATTGAGCTGAAGTGGTCTGGGTGACTATAGTGTCTCTTTAATTATGCCCAATGTGGGAAAAAAAAAAGTTTAGAAAGGGTTGTAGTAAACTTTAATTTTATTTGGTACAGACTTTTAGTCCCTGCTCTTTGCTCCTATCTTGTGTGTTGTGAGAAGGGAGAGTAATGGGTATGGTGGGTGAACATGCCCCCTAACCCACATAAATAGTGCTGCTCAGCCCCCAAATAAATCCTTATCATTATGTTCCTTGTGGCCGGGCTCATGCTCAAGGCTATGTAACCCATCCTTTCTGTATAAATGTCTAGCCCCTCTTTTAGTTATTAGAGGAACACTCCAAGTACCATAACCACTACAGCAAGTTGCAGTTTATATGGTGGTAGGAGTGTCCTGGTGCTCCACCACTAAACTGCTAAAGTTTTGACAACTTACCTGGCCGCCAAGCGCTCTATGCATTGAGCTAAGCCGTTCACGGCTGTCTTTGGCTGAGAGTGATGTGCGAACCTTGAGCTGGCCCTACATGACCAGGCTTGGCTAAGAAGAAGCTCTCACAGATTGAAGTGACTAATGCCTTGCAGACTGTGACTACTTAAATTGGCAGGGGCACCATAGCCACTACAGTATGCTTAAATAGGAAGTAGGAGGGTATTTTCATAACTTTAAACATAATTCATATTTAATCACGTTTACTGTAGTCTCTAAATACCAAACCAGGAATGCAGTGTGTAACTAATACAAACAAAACCATAAGGAAATATAAAAGAAAAAAACAATCAATGCAGATCCCCATGGCCATTATTGGACAGTGGCCTCTCACTGAATGGCTTTAATATTTCTCTTTGATTCCGGATTGAAATGTGTTAATCAACTGGCTGCACACACCCACTCACCACAGCCTTTAGTCATAACAATAATTATAATAATCACTGAGAGACATTCTATTATCTGCTGGGAAGAGATGGGAACAACTTCTACGGTCCATCGCTGCTACCGGTAAACTTTATGGCTCTAACTGTGGATGTGGGGGGAACTGGGATTATAGCTGTCACTCCGGGGGGAGCTGGGATTATAACCATCACTCTGCAGGGAGCTGGGATTATAGCCGTCACACTGGGGGGAGCTGGGATTATAGCTGTCACTCTGGAGGGATCTGGGATTATAGCTGTCACTCTGGGGGGAGTGGAGGGGGGGAGCTGGGAATATAGCAGTCACACTGGAGGGAGCTGAGATTTTAGATGTCACTCTGGAGGGAGCTGGGATTAGAGCTGTCACACTGGGGGGAAGCTGGGATTATAGCTGTCACTCTGGGGGGAGCTGGGATTAAAGCCGTCACACTGGAGGGAGCGGGGATTATATCTGTCACACTGGACGGAGCTGGGATTATAGCTGTCACACTGGGGGGATCTGGGATTATAGCCGTCACACTGGAGGGATCTGGGATTATAGCCGTCACTCTGGAGGGAGCTGGGATTATAGCTGTCACACTGGGGGGATCTGGGATTATAGCCGTCACACTGGAGGGATCTGGGATTATAGCAGTCACACTGGAGGGAGCTGAGATTTTAGCTGTCACACTGGGGGGAGCTGGGATTATAGCCATCACACTGGAGGGATCTGGGATTATAGCCGTCACACTGAAGGGAGCTGGGATTATAGCCGTCACTCTGGGGGGAGCTGGGATTAAAGCGGTCACACTGGAGGGAGCTGGGATTATATCTGTCACACTGGACGGAGCTGGGATTATAGCTGTCACACTGGGGGGATCTGGGATTATAGCCGTCACACTGGAGGGATCTGGGATTATAGCCGTCACTCTGGAGGGAGCTGGGATTATAGCTGTCACACTGGGGGGAGTTGGGATTATAACCGTCACACTGGAGGGAGCTGGGATTATAGCTGTCACACTGGGGGGAGTTGGGATTATAACCGTCACACTGGGGGGAGTTGGGATTATAACCGTCACACTGGAGGGAGCTGGGATTATAGCTGTCACACTGGGGGGAGTTGGGATTATAACCGTCACACTGGGGGGTGCTGGGATTATAGCCGTCACACTGAAGGGAGCTGGGATTATAGCCGTCACTCTGGAGGGAGCTGGGATTATAGCTGTCACACTGGGGGGAGTTGGGATTATAACCGTCACACTGGAGGGAGCTGGGATTATAGCTGTCACACTGGGGGGAGTTGGGATTATAACCGTCACACTGGGGGGAGTTGGGATTATAACCGTCACACTGGAGGGAGCTGGGATTATAGCTGTCACACTGGGGGGAGTTGGGATTATAACCGTCACACTGGGGGGTGCTGGGATTATAGCCGTCACACTGAAGGGAGCTGGGATTATAGCCGTCACTCTGGAGGGAGCTGGGATTATAGCTGTCACACTGGGGGGAGTTGGGATTATAACCGTCACACTGGAGGGAGCTGGGATTATAGCCGTCACACTGGGGGGAGCTGGGATTATAGCTGTCACACTGGGGGGAGCTGGGATTATAGCCGTCACACTGGGGGGAGCTGGGATTATAGCCGTCACACTGGAGGGATCTGGGACTATAGCCGTCACACTGAAGGGAGCTGGGATAATAGCCGTCACTCTGGAGGGAGCTGGGATTAAAGCTGTCACACTGAAGGGAGCTGGGATTATAGCCGTCACTCTGGGGGGAGCTGGGATTAAAGCCGTCACACTGGAGGGAGCTGGGATTATATCTGTCACACTGGACGGAGCTGGGATTATAGCTGTCACACTGGGGGGAGTTGGGATTATAACTGTCACACTGGAGGGAGCTGGGATTATAGCTGTCACACTGGGGGGAGCTGGGATTATAGCCGTCACACTGGGGGGAGCTGGGATTATAGCTGTCACACTGGGGGGAGCTGGGATTATAGCCGTCACACTGGGGGGAGCTGGGATTATAGCCGTTACACTGGGGGGAGCTGGGATTATAGCCATCACTCTGGGGGGAGCTGGGATTATAGCCGTCACACTGGGGGGAGCTGGGATTATAGACGTCACTCTGGGGGGAGCTGGGATTATAGCCGTCACACTGGGTGGAGCTGGTTTTATAGCCGTCACACTGGGTGGAGCTGGGTTTATAGCCGTCACTCTTGTGGGAGCTGGGATTATAGCCGTCACACTGGGGGGTGCTGGGATTATAGCCGTCACACTGGAGGGATCTGGGATTATAGCCGTCACACTGGGGGGTGCTGGGAATATAGCCGTCACACTGGAGGGAGCTGGGATTATAGCCGTCACACTGGGGGGTGCTGGGATTATAGCCGTCACACTGGGGGGAGCTGGGATTATAGCCGTCACACTGGGTGGAGCTGGTTTTATAGCCGTCACACTGGGTGGAGCTGGGTTTATAGCCGTCACTCTTGTGGGAGCTGGGATTATAGCCGTCACACTGGGGGGTGCTGGGATTATAGCCGTCCCACTGGGGGGTGCTGGGATTATAGCCGTCACACTGGAGGGATCTGGGATTATAGCCGTCACACTGGGGGGTGCTGGGATTATAGCCGTCACACTGGAGGGAGCTGGGATTATAGCCGTCACTCTGGGGGGAGCTGGGATTAAAGCCGTCACTCTGGGGGAAACTGGGATTATAGCTGTCACACTGGGGGGGAGCTGGGATTAAAGCTGTCACTCTGGGGGGAGCTGGGATTATAGCCGTCACACTGGGGGGTGCTGGGATTATAGCCGTCACACTGGGGGGTGCTGGGATTATAGCCGTCACACTGGAGGGATCTGGTATTATAGCCGTCACACTGGGGGGTGCTGGGATTATAGCCGTCACACTGGAGGGAGCTGGGATTATAGCCGTCACTCTGGGGGGAGCTGGGATTAAAGCCGTCACTCTGGGGGGAGCTGGGATTAAAGCCGTCACTCTGGGGGGAGCTGGGATTATAGCTGTCACACTGGGGGGGAGCTGGGATTAAAGCTGTCACTCTGGGGGGAGCTGGGATTATAGCCGTCACACTGGGGGGTGCTGGGATTATAGCCGTCACACTGGGGGGTGCTGGGATTATAGCCGTCAAACTGGGGGGTGCTGGGATTATAGCCGTCACACTGGAGGGATCTGGGATTATAGCCGTCACACTGGAGGGAGCTGGGATTATAGCTGTCACTCTGGGGGGAGCTGGGATTAAAGCCGTCACTCTGGGGGGAGCTGGGATTATAGCTGTCACACTGGGGGGGGGGGGGAGCTGGGATTAAAGCTGTCACTCTGGGGGGAGCTGGGATTATAGCCGTCACCCTAGGGTTGCTGGGATTATAGCCGTCACACTGGGGGGTGCTGGGATTATAGCCGTCACACTGGAGGGATCTGGGATTATAGCTGTCACACTGGGTGGAGCTGGGATTATAGCTGTCACACTGGGGGGGGGGAACTGGGATTAAAGCTGTCACTCTGGTGGGAGCTGGGATTATAGCCGTCACCCTAGGGTTGCTGGGATTATAGCCGTCACACTGGGGGGTGCTGGGATTATAGCCGTCACACTGGAGGGATCTGGGATTATAGCTGTCACACTGGGGGGAGCTGGGATTAAAGCCGTCACTCTGGGGGGAGCTGGGATTAAAGCCGTCACTCTGGGGGGAGCTGGGATTAAAGCCGTCACTCTGGGGGGAGCTGGGATTATAGCTGTCACACTGGGGGGAGCTGGGATTAAATCCGTCACTCTGGGGGGAGCTGGGATTATAGCTGTCACACTGGAAGGAGCTGGGATTAAAGCCATCACACTGGAAGGAGCTGGGATTATAGCTGCTGATTCATGTAACTGTGAATCTAGAGAGGTACCGTCTCCTCTACCTATTCAGAAGCAGCTCTGTTTACAGTGATTCAAAATATTGCCTTTACAAAGGCAACTGCAGCTCTCAGGCCTAGCTCTTTTGATTTATCCCAAGGCTAGAGAGATCCTGCAACCAGCAAACAGGACTGAATACTCTGCCACTAGGACCCCTACAAATCCACACAGGACACAAGTTCCAAAAGCAGGGCCGGATTAACATAGGGGCTGATGGAGCTGCAGCTCCAGGCCCAGGCCCATGGAATAGGCCCATTTAAAAAAAATATATATATTTTTTCCTACACACTACTCTTAGGTTTGCCACCTGACTGGTATTTTACTGGCACAGCCAATATTTGAGGCTGCCGTTCCGTGCCGGTATTGCAGTAATACCAGCAATACAAATGCAGGTATTTTTCTCAAAATAATTAGATTACTCTGCAATACCACTGTGGGAATATTTATGGGATAATAATTTGTAAACAGATGAGAAATTGCCCACGATTTTCAATTCTCAGATCCCTAATCGTTATCGTTATAAGTGAAATGTATAACCATATACCGGTAATTAAAATCACAAATTGTTTTAAAAATATAATTTTTATTTTTAACAATTTAATTTAATAATGATGAGTAACATGCATGATAATAATCAATGGAATTCGAGTATAACAATATGCAATACAATATGGTAATTTAAAACAACATTTCCTAATGACTAAGAAGTAGTTTAAGATCTACACATTAGGTGTCAAGATTGATTTACGACCCTTTCACAGAGACAAAGAATGTGAAGTTTCAGGTGCAGCATGAGATGTAAAAGAAACTTTCAGCCGGCAGTTTAGAAATAACCCTTTCAATGCTGGTTAGACCTCTTCTAGGGATTTAAGATCTACTCCTATGTAATTTTAAATAAAAAATAATATTTAAAAAGTCAGTAACCACTTCCTTGATTCCATCAAATTAAGAGAAAATCTTACTATGTTACATAAGCTGATATTTTAATTAATTTGTCTAAATAGATATTTTATCTTATTTTAGAGCCAATCAATACAGCTGGATAAATGGTCATGATATGCTAACGTGATATTAATCACACAAATACATTAATGGCTATATTAATACCAGCTGCAGATAGGATGCTATAACCATATATATATTCTTTAATAATTAAGATTTCTAAATATGAAATCTAATCATGATTTATCCAGTCATATATCATGCTATTAATTTAATTAATTTAAATTAATTAATTAAATGCCTGTATATTTACCAGTTAAGTAGATATTTTCTCATCAGATGTTCTCAGGTAGCTAAGTGTCATGGGTCTCTTTCTCTGCATGGAGTGTCTTGATTTTCTGAGTGTCCGATTCTGCCTGGATCTCTCTCCTCAATCTTGAATCTCCCTGAATCTCCCGAGAGTGTTGTAATGTCTCTCTCTTCAATCTTTGAATTTTCGACTCTTCCCTTGTCTTAACTTTTTAAAGGGGAAATTCCTCTAAGTGATAGCCAATCACAAATGTGGGGTGTGGTTGCCTTCTAGGTAACCATTCTAGTATTTGAACTCTAGAGGGCAGTATTGTCCCACTAAACATACCTATCCAGGAAAGAGTTAACTTTTCCTGGTGGCTATTTTTGACGTCATTTACGTTATCTATATGTGGCTTATAACTTATTTTATCTGTCAGATCAAGAGGATTTCTTCAGACTATGCGTCTCCATTTTCTGCTATAATTCCTAAAATTGATAGTTTGTGAACTAAGTTTCACCTTAAACTATAATGGGACGTTGTACAATATCGAAAGTAAAATTTAATTTATTTAATCCTCTGTCACCCAGGTCTGGGTTTTTAGAATTTATTCTTATTCCATTAGTACCTAGACGGTCTGTTATCACTTGGTTTGTTTATACAAGACATTCCATTCAGCTCTGGCTAAGCGGTCAGTTTTAGAGAAAGGAAAGAAATTCTGTGTCTCTTTTGTTAGCATGAAGATACAAAATGGAGTCTGGTCTGTTTAGCAATGACTTCAGAATATACACTTTGTATTTCTATCATAGCACAAAATGTCTGCCGATATAAATACCCTGACACCATCACCAGCCAGTAGGGGTCACTGTGTGTGGAGAGAGGCAGGGATAGGAAGTTACAGCATTTTCCTGCCTCTCTCTACTACTTACTGATCCATAGGGGAGCAGCAACACAGCACAGAGTCCAGACAGCAGCTCTACAGCTCTACAGCTCAGGTAAGTGAGGGATGGGGGGAAAGGCAGCAGGGACACATGGGGACACTGAGACACTAGGGGACACATGGGGACACTGAGACACTAAGGGACACTGAGACACTAGGAGACAACGACACTAGGGGACACATAGGGACACAGACACTAGGGGACACATGGGAACACTAGGACACATGGGGACACAGACACTGGGAGACCTGGAAACACTGAGACACTTGGGGACACTGGAAAACATGGGGATGCTGAGACACATGGGGATGCTGTGAGACATTGGGAGACACTGAGACATTGGGACACGAAGACACTATGTCCCCATTTCTCCCAGTGTCCCCCATCCAGTCTCGCTAGTGTCTCAGTGTCCCCAAGTCTCCCAGTGTCTGAGTCCCATGTCTCTCAGTGTGCCTAGTGTCCCCATGTGTCTCAGTGTCCCTATATGTCCCAGTGTCCCCATGTCTATGTCCACAACTGTCCCCATGTCTCCCAGCCAGTGTCCCCTAGTCTCCCAGTGTCCCCATGTCTGTGTCCCTAGTGTCTTAGTGTCCCCAAATGTTTCAGTGTCCCCATGTCTCCCAGTGTCTGTGTCCCATGTCTCTCAGTGTGCCTAGTGTCCCCATGTGTCCCAGTGTCCCTATATGTCCCAGTGTCCTCATATCTATGTCCACAACTATCCCTGTGTCCCCAAGTGTCTGTTTCCCAGCCAGTGTCCCCAGTGTCTCCCAGTGTCCCCTAGTCTCCCAGTGTCTGTGTTTCCATGTCTCTGTGTCCCTAGTGTCTTAGTGTTCCGAAATGTTTCAGTGTCCCCATGTCTCCCAGTGTCTGTGTCCCTAGTGTCCCCATTTCTCTCAGTTTCCCTAAATGTCTCATTGTCCCCATGTCTCCCAGTGTCCCCATGTCTCCCAGTGTCCCCATGTCTCTGTGTCCCCGGGTCTCTCAGTGTCCCCGGGTCTCTCAGTGTCCCCATGTCTCTCAGTGTCCCCGGGTCTCACTGTGTCCCCATGTCTCACTGTGTCCCCATGTCTCACTGTGTCCCCAGTATCCTAGTGACATGGGAACACACTGAGGCATTGGGACACTGGAAGAAATGGAGACACTGAGACACTGGGAGACTAGGGGACTGGGCGGCATGGGGACACTGACACTGTGATGCATAGGGGCACTGAGACACTGGGTGACTTGCGAGACTGAGCCACTGGGAGCAATCCATCTATATAGCAGAATCAAACTGTGAGTAGTTGGTGATTTTACAGAATTTTCTCTGATGTCACTCCTTGTGATTACACAAATGATTAAGGCTGGTATTTTATTCCAAGAAAGGTGGCAACCCTAACTACTCTTCACATACTCTTGCTTAAAGGCGCACTATAGGGTCAGGAACACAATCATGTATTTCTGACCCTATTATGTTAAAACCACCTGGCCCCTTCTTGCCTCCCTAAGTATAGTAAAATATAACTTGTATTCAAGTCTGCAGCTGCTGGCTCTGCCTCTGAACTGACTGCCTGCTGACATCATCAGAAGTGGTGGTCTGAGCAAATTACAATACTTCCCCATAGGATTGGCTGAGACTGTCAACTAGGCAGATCAGGGGCAGAGCCAGCACAAGTCCAACATAGCCCTGGCCAATCAGCATCTCCTCATAAAGATACATTGAATCAATGCATCTCTATGAGGAAAGTTCATTGTCTGCATGCAGAGGGTGGAGACACTGAATGGCAGTGCTGCACACTAGGCAGTACTGCCCCAGGAAGCACCTCTAGCAGCCATCTAAGGAGTGGCCAGTTGAGTTATTTTCTCTGAAAAGACAGTTTTTACTGCAAAAGGCCTGCATGGAATGATTCTACTTACCAGAACAAATAAAATAAGCTGTAGTTGTTCTGGTGACTATAGTGTCCCTTTACGTTTGGAATCTTAAGAGGGATGTATGTGAACAAAACTTGTGTGGACTGGCTGACAATAAAATTAGTTTAGGCAATGCAGACGTTGGTCTCTCTAACACTGTGGCATGTCCCCTTTCTTCTACACTCACTACATACACCTTTTCTCTGTCTCAGACTATATACCAGGAACTTCTGTCTGCTAATAAGAAGGTAAGGAGACAAGTGGACCAGCGAGGGCTAGGGGACAGTCCTTAGAAAGCATGCAGTGAGAGCATCATTAGACGCAGTTATGTCAAACTCAGGGTGCTGCCTGCTTAGTATGCCCTTAGTTGGACAGCCTGCAAGATTGGCGCGCAGCCTGACATGCATTCATGCCAGGCTGGCCTTCCAATTCTTTGGACAGACATGCCCCCTTTTTGGGCATGTTCTCCTCTTTTGGCAGGTCTGGTCACATGATTCGCACCAGGGGCCCAACCCTTTTACCGTGCCCTTTGACTTCCTGCTTCACTGGACACTGCTGTTAGTGGTTATGGATTTACTTGAAAGATGAAAGCATAAATTAGAGAGAGATTAGCATAGGGTATGTGTTTTCTTATAGCTGCATCCTATGAGTTTCCCCCCAATACCATCTCCATCAGATACATGACGCTTGGGAGGTATGACTGTTTTAGTGTTTTTGGTCGATAAGATTCTGTAATTAGGCCAATCATAATTGTCAGCACCAGGCCCAATGTGCTCTTAATCCGGCCCTGTCCAAAAGGAATTGACATCCAAAACATTTTTTCTTGGGACTAGCCCATATGATGATTACATAAGCTTACTGTGACAACTCAATAAACAAACACACAAATCACATTAGACAACATACAGGAACTTATAATAACATAATGCCATATTTATGAAGTGGTGGGAAAGACACAACACAAACATCTCTCCTGCTTGCAGAAATAGCAATACAGGAGAGCACACTAACATTTAACACCAAACAATTACAGTACACACACTCTGCTCCTATAATGGGTACAGAGTGACTAAAACATAAGAAAAGTCCCGCAACCAACAAAAATAGTCTGTCTGAAGGTCCAGGTGATGTTGACTACCGTCACACTCCTGATCTTGTTGACAGAAGTTTCACTTTTCTTCATAATTAGATTCATTTAAATATTGGGGGGGGTGAGCTGGTCATCGAGCTGTGACTGGGGGAGCGAGCTGGGTATTGAGCTGCAACTCTGGGGGGGGAGCTGGATATTGAGGTGTGACTCGTGGGGGGGGAGCGAGCTGGGTATTGCGCTGCGACTTTGGGGGAGCGAGCTGGGTATTGAGCTGCAACTATGGGGGGGAGGGAGCTGGGTATTGAGGTGTGACTCGGGGGGGGAGGGAGCTGGGTATTGAGGTGTGACTCGGGGGGGGAGGGAGCTGGGTATTGAGGTGTGACTCGGGGGGGGGGGAGCGAGCTGGGTATTGAGGTGTGACTCGGGGGGTTAGCGAGCTGGGTTATGAGCTGTGACTTGAGGGGGGAGCTGGGTTTTGAGCTGTGACTCGGGGGGGGGGAGCGAGCTGGGTTTTGATCTGTGACTCGGGGGGGGAGCAAGCTGGGGATTGAGCTGTGACTCGGGGGGAGCAAGCTGGGGATTGAGCTGTGACTCGGGGGGAGCGAGCTGGGGATTGAGCTGTGACTCGGAGGGTGGGTGGGAGCGAGCTGGGGATTGAGCTGTGACGCGGGGGGGAGCGAGCTGGGTATTGAGGTGTGACTCGGGGGTGGGTGGGAGCGAGCTGGGGATTGAGCTGTGACTCAGGGAGGGGGGAGCGAGCTGGGGATTGAGCTGTGACTCAGGGGGTAGAGGGGGTGGGAGCGAGCTGGGGATTGAGTTGTGACTCGGGGGGTGGGGGGGTGGGAGCGAGCTGGGGATTGAGCTGTGACTATGGGGGGGAGCGAGCTGGGTATTGAGCTGTGACTATGGGGGGACCGAGCTGGGTATTGAGCTGCGACTCTGGGGGGGAGGGAGCTGGGTATTGAGGTGTGACTCAGGGGGTGGGGGGGTGGGAGCAAGCTGGGCATTGAGCTGTGACTCGGGGGGGGAGCTGGGTATTGAGGTGTGACTCGGGGGGGGGGAGCTGGGTATTGAGGTGTGACTCAGGGGGGGGGAGGAGCAAGCTGGGGATTGAGCTGTGACTCGGGGTGTGGGTGGGAGCGAGCTGGGGATTGAGCTGTGACTCGGGGTGTGGGTGGGAGCGAGCTGGGGATTGAGCTGTGACTCGGGGGGTGGGTGGAGAGAGTGAGCAGGGCATTGAGCTGTGACTCCGGGGGGGAGCCAAGACAATACAGAAGCTTCTAAACAGAAAAGAGTAACTAAAAAAAAAAACCAAGAATTAAAATGGGGTTCTATAAGGTGGCATTTTATTACATTAATCCCATTGTTACTCTCTGTCTTCGCTTTTTGTTTTAGGACTCAAAGAATGAGAAGTTGATGCTCCAGTCCAGCCCCCGAGAGACCTTGGCTGACATGTCTCCCCCAGCTGGCAGCAGGTCTGGAGTAGAAGAAGATAAAGATGAGGAAGAGTTCTACATGTGCAGCTTTCTCCACTCCCAGAATCCTTTGGTGCCTGACCTTCTGCAGGTTATGGGGTTGTCCACTTACTGGGGTGCTTTGACCCGGGATCAGGCAGAAGATGTTTTGCAAGGCTTCCCAGATGGCACATTCCTTCTCAGAAACTCGTCCCAGGACGGCTGTGCCCTTTCTGTTACTTTCCGCAGACAGGGATTCACACATCATGCTCGAGTCCAATACCAAGATCAACATTTCAGTTTCCACTGGGGAGGCTTTCGCACTCCTTATATCCAAAGGCTGCTAGCCCATTACAATGATCCCAAATACTGTACGTTTTTTGAGCCTCTTCTGTCCCACCCACATAACCGCCCTTTCCCGCTGAGCCTCAAAGAGTTGTGCCGAGCAGCTCTCAATGCGTGTTTGACATATGAAAGTATTGAACAACTGCCCTTGCCCCAAAGCTTGAAGACATATCTGTGGGACTACCACTATAAATAGATGGTTTTCAAGGCTATAATCAAACCATCATGGAAACAGAACTAAAAACTAAAAGCGCTACGGAATCTGTTGGCGCTAAAATAAATGGCAATAATAATAATAATAATAATAAATGTATTTGGTTTTCTTGGCTCTAACGAGACCACCTGTAGGAGCACCACTCATAGCAACTGCTTTTAATGGCTGTACCGGACCACGTGTGGGCGCACAACTAGGTGGAACTACCTTTTTGAGGCTATTACGAACCTCCTTTAATTCTTCAATTGCATTATTATCCTTAGCACTTCAGCTGGAAAGCTAAGCCAGGTTAGTAAAGAGCCAAGCCTTATAACAGATATAAAAGGCTAATAAGAATATTTCCAGGATACAGGGAAACGCCCCATCTCCCTGAAACATTGTACTGCCCATCTCTCTGAAATACAACATCGTACTGCCTGTCTCTCTGTAATACAGCATCGTAGTGCCCGTCTCTCTGAAATAAGACATCGTACTGCCTGTCTCTCTGAAATACAGCATCGTACTGCCCGTCTCTCTGTAATACAGCATCATACTGCCCGTCTCTCTGAAATACAGCATCGTACTGCCCGTCTCTCTGTAATACAGCATCGTACTGCCCGCCTATCTGTAATACAGCATCGTACTGCCCGTCTCTCTGTAATACAGCATCGTACTGCCCGTCTATCTGTAATACAGCATTGTACTGCCCGTCTCTCTGTAATACAGCATCGTACTGCCCGTCTCTCTGTAATACAGCATCGTACTGCCCGTCTATCTGTAATACAGCATCGTACTGCCCGTCTCTCTGTAATACAGCATCGTACTGTCTGTCTCTCTGAAATACAGCATCGTACTGCCCGTCTATCTGTAATACAGCATTGTACTGCCCGTCTCTCTGTAATACAGCATTGTACTGCCCATGTCTCTGTAATACAGCATCGTACTGCCCGTCTCTCTGAAATACAGCATCGTACTGCCCGTCTCTCTGTAATATAGAATCGTACTGCCCGTCTTTGTACTGCACTGTATAATATGCCATTGCTATATAAACACAAATGCCAATTCTTGCGGTTGTTGGAATGCCACAGATTGCTTGTATCTGCTTCTAATACTCTATACACGGACGGACACAAGGACTGTAAATATACAATCATCATGAAGGAGCTACTCAGACACTAGTAAAATGTAACAGTACTTTCCCTTCGCACATAACGTACGGTATCTGAATATACATTGGGCAACTATCATTCTCCCTCTAAACTCCTGTATATATTCCGAAATTACCAGCTCTCTCATCCACCCGCCCCCACCTCCCGAGTTGTCTTTCCTATTATTTTGCCCTTTACAAAGTGAGTTCTCATGTAATTACTTTGCCTTCCTTCCTCATAACCCCAGCTCTGGATAGATTGTAATGCAGGGTGCTCTATATGTACTCTTTGTAGCTGTGTGTGTGTTATATTAAACATTTTCTATTGCCTGATATTACTGTAAGTCTGCTATCATATAGTGCTATGGGACACCTTGTCCGATATTGGTGCAGTTGAGGAATAATAGGTGTTGTTAGAGGTCATATTCCATTCGAACGCACGTCTGCTGATATTTTACATCATAAAACCAGGGACCTGACCAACACAGGAGCTGGAGGGGATACATCGTACATTTCTCTACGTTCTAAAACACGCCACGCTCTAATATACGAGGCATATGTGATCCATCCTTCAGAAAGGTTCAATAGCAGGCGCACATGGCTTGTGTGTGGTGACAAACCTGCTCTACCTATCCGTGTCACAGGGTGACACTTGCAGCTCCTCTCCACGTGCTGACAAAACGTGTGTGAACACGTGGCATCACAGTCCTGCATGTTTACACTGAGCACATTGTACTAGGGAGGGTCCAGGAAATGCTGTGTGGTGATAATTTAAGCATCCTGTGAGCAGTGTAAGAGTCAAACAGCAGCTACGTTGGCATTCACACATCAAAGACACTGGGCGAAGCTAGAACATTGCTTAAAGGAAATAACTGCATTCTGGATACAGGTTCTCAGACCTGTCTAACCAGCATCCCTCTAAAAAAAAACTACTATAGAGTACACACGTTTAAAGAAAATCGTAGTACGTACAATTCTATCCAAACACTGTGCTCACATAAACAGTCTCAGCACAGAGCGCTAGCTTCTCCATCACAGCAACTGCACTGGATCCACTGTAGCTGACAAGCTAACAATCTCAGAATGGAGAATATTTTTTTTAAATTGAGGTATGAGGTTTATATTTTGGTGTGTACTGCATCAATTACATTTAACATGACCGTATTATTGTAATTTTCTTTTTTTTAAAGATTTTAATAAAGATATTTGCTAGAGGTTAAATGCTCAAGAGAGGGGCAAATGGGCATCCCTGCTGTGTTGCATTCCTTATATCAAAAAAATAATAATCTGATTCTATTGAAGGACCCTTAATCTTGGCTCTTGGATTAAAATACAAGGCCATGATATGTTCATAAAAATGACCTGTCAATCCAAACACCTGCAGAGTCTCCGATACAAATCTCCGGTTATTCCTGTCGAATGCCTTTTTGGCATCTAGGGCCATAATTGCAGAGGGAATTTTCTGGGAGTGTATTTCTTCCAAGATACCGAAGGGCTGGGAGCTTTCCCTTTTTCAATTTGTATATAATTTTAGAGACCTCTAATGTTGGAATAGGCTGATAAATTATTCTCAATCCCTCTTCCGAGAGACAGGGAAGATAGAGGTCACTCAGGAATTGTCGTATTTCAATTTTCGGTTTATTCAATACTGGTAGATGGTATAACAATAAGACTTTCTAAAGACATTGCCTCTCTCTTTTGGAGAAAGATGAATTTTTACATTATATTCAATGTGCTTAATTCTATTCAATTGGTTTTGTACTTTCAGTTTGTCATTATTTTACCTGCTTTATTATTATTATAAAATGATTGTTGCTTTAGTCTGGATAGAGCATTATTAACCTTATCCTTTAGTTTCTTTCTTATTAGTTCCTGGATAGTCCTAATCTCCCCCATCCTCTCTGAAGATGGATTTAGTTTATTACTGTTCTCTATTTAACCCCTTAATGACACAACTTCTGGAATAAAAAGGAATCATGACGGAATATATCGGTCGTCTGTCCTTAAGGGGTTAAGGAAAAGTGATATTATAATTCTGACAGGTCTTTGCCTTTTTTTTGTTTTTTTGTTAAGAACCTCTTTAAATTAGATAACCTCTTAAAAAGCATTTTTGCGTGCACCAGTCCAATCTGTAACCTCGTCTAAAAATGATTACGTTTTATTTATCAATTCCTCTTGACTTTCTTCGGAGCTAAGAATGGATTCATTACATTTGCAGTTAACTCAGGATTTATAATGTGGATTGTCTTTTATCTCAATTTGTTCCAGGGCATGGTCAGACCATGTTATATTACCATTGTCCAAAGACAAACATCGATCAAGTGTTGTTCCCTACATAAAAAAAAAAAAAGTCAATACGCGCATAGGACCTGTGTGCATTAGAATAGAAGGTCAAGTCCCTGTCTTCGTGATGTTGGACCCTCCATACATCATATCGGTATTGTTTGAACAAACATGCAGCAAATAGTTTAGCTTTTAATATGTGGTCCAATCTGCTTTTTCTTTTACCCTTTTTATCTAACTCAAAATTCCCTATACAATTTAAGTTAAGTTACCACCAATAATCAGCAAACCATTTGAGATATTATAATTCAATCTACAAGAATTGCAAAGTTTAGTTGCCTGTGCCGATGGGGAATACAAATTCACTACCGTATTAAGAATATTGTTTATCTGACAAATCAAGGCAATGTCTCTCCATTCCTGATCTGACGTGTGATGTATACATTTAAACTTGTGTGTGTATATATATATATATATATATATATATATATATATATATATATGTCATATATTCACGTACGCCTATATGAAGTGCTGCACACCCGTTACACACTGTACAATATGATCGATCCATACACCTTCCTCAAGTGTTTAATTTAGAGAGGAGAAAAAATTATGATATTTACTCATTTCATATATTCAAGGTTTCTTTAAAGTGCTACATAACCCATTACACACTATGTATCAGCTCAAATACATCCATCTAGGGCTTCATTTTATGAAGAGAAAATAAAAATCACATGTAATCATTCCTTTGAATCTTGTATAAGTGAATATTTGGTACTTCATATAATTGAAGTGCTACATTACCCAGTATACTCTCTATAGCAGCTCAAATACCATCAATCAGGTCTAAAAAAAAGGTTTCAAACAATAATTCCTTTAAAAAAAAAAAAAAGGTATAAGTGAAAATTTGCAGAATGTTCGGTTATGTTTTCTTCAATTTTACAACCTTACAGGACGGTTACTGGTTACAAAATGATTTAAAATAAGGGTTTCAATAACCACGTTTACTTTTGTTTAACTAGCGAATGATGAAACATCTACTACATCAGAAATCGTGTTCCTATTAAGTGTTACGTAACCTATTACCCACTGTACAGTGTGAAACCCCCAAAAAACTATTCTAAGCCATTTCTTTAATTAATGTAGAAGTGGAATGTTGCTACCTCGTCTATTCAGTTTTGTCTTCTTCTAAGTGATACATAACCCATTACATACTGAGTATCATCTCCAGTGCATCCATCAAGTACAAAAAACTAAACGAGTCCTTTCCCTTCTCTCTCAGGGGTATCTCTTTAGTCCTCCTAAATTCCATTTCCTCAGACGTTGAGGTTAGGACTCTATCAAATATTCTGTACTCTGCCCTTCGGTTTTTACTTATCCACATTAAATGTCAGTTGCCACAGCTCTGACCATTTTTCTAGTTTACCTAAATCATTTGCCATTTGGCTTATCCCTCCTGGAACATCAACCCTGTTACATATCTCAGTATCATCAGCAAATTATCATTAGTTGAGAGAATTCTTCCTTATATTCAGAATTGGATTTTAATTGAGACCAGCTTTACCATTTTGGTACAAAGATTCCATGGCCTTATTAACCCCTTCAGGATCGCTGACGGTTCAGGACCGTCAGCGGTAAAACGTGCGTTTGGACCGCTGACGGTCCTGAACCGTCATAGCGAAAAACGGGCTGCGGGAAGCGATCAAAGATCGCTCCCGCCAGTATAACGCTGTAACTATCTGCCAGACATCCCAGGCAGATAGTAACAGCCAATAGTGGCGTGTGAGCGATCCGCGATCGCTCACAATTGGCTGCTGTCAAAGTGGGTGTTACAAACACTCACTTTGACAGTGATCTCTGCCCCTCTCTCCTGTGTAGCGTTTTGTGAGGCGAGAGAGACAGAGATCGTGATTGTTGCAGCAGAAGTGTTCCAGAGCTGTATACAGTATCTAAAGTGAATAAAAAAAAACAAAAAACAAAAAAAACAACAACTTTTAACCCCTTCCCTGCCAGATCTGTTACAGCAGTGCATTTGTACTGTCTGTATTTTTTTTGCCCTTAAAGGGTTAAATTTGTTTTAAAAATCTGTGTCTTGGTCTGTTTTGGTCAGTTTCCTTCCCCCAAATCTCCATTAGATTTTTGTGACAGGAGTTAGTTTATTGCTGTTTAGTCTGTTTTAGTAAAATAAATTTATTTTTGTGTGTTTGTAATTTGTTTTAGCCGTGTGTATGTATAACTTGCAGGAGGCATATGCCTTCTTGGCATCCGATTTTGACCCAGGTCAGTTTTCTGACACGTCTAGTCAAGACGACATGTCATCTGTGTGTGAGCCGGCTGAAGAGAGAAGCTGTGCATCCTCTGCTATGCCGAATGTGGAGGAGGAGGACTGGGTACCTCCACAGTTAGCCGAGCCCAACGTCCCCCCTTTTAGTGCCAACACAGGCATTAATGATAATGTGGATGGCTTCTCCCCAATGCAGTATGTAGAACTACTTTTAGGGGATACCATCTGGGAGGAGATTGCTTCCCAGACTAACTTGTATGCTACCCAATTTATTGATAACAATCCAGGTAGCTATACAGTCGGAGAGCATGACTGGCATCCCACAGATGTCCCAGAGCTTAAAAAATTCTGGGCTCTTACAATGCTCATGGGGATTATAAAGAAGCCATCGATTCACTCATACTGGAGCACCAGCCTAATAATGTCGAGTCCAGTATTCTCCCAAACCATGCCTAGAGCCAGATACGAGTTACTGCTGAGATTTTTACATTTCAGTGACAATACCCTCTGTCCCCCTAGAGATCACCCCCAATACGATAGGCTTTATAAAATGCACCCACTGCTAGATCATTTTCAGGACAAATTTTCGGATGTTTATACCCCCCAACAAAATGTATCCATAGATGAATCTCTAATGAAATACAAAGGGAGATTAGGGTTCAGACAATACATCCCCTCAAAGCGCTCTAGGTATGGCATAAAACTGTACAAACTGTGTGAGAGCGAAAGCGGATACACATTTGCCTTTAGTGTATATGAGGGGAAAGATGGTCAACTGGACCCTCCTGGCTGTCCTGACTCCCTGGGGACAAGTGGGGAACTTGTATGGGACCTACTAAACCCCTTGTTTAATAAAAGGTTACCACCTTTATGTGGATAATTTTTATAGTAGTGCCCGTCTGTTTAAAACACTATGGTTTACAGACACTGGCCTGCGGCACTGCCAGAAAAAATTCCAAAGACTTTCCACGATCTCTCATAGATGCAAAATAAAAAAAAAAGGCGAATGTAAAGCACTTCGCAAAGCTGAAGTGCTTGCACTAAAATTTAGGGACAGGAAGGATGTCAACATGCTAACCACCATCCATGACGAACGCATGTCAGACGTCTCTGTCCGGGGCAGAGTAGAGTCCAAACCGGTTTGCATCAGGGTGTATAATAAGTACATGGGGGGTGTTGATTTGGCTGATCAGCTGATGCAGCCATATCTTATTTTACGAAAAACTAAAGCATGGTATAAAAAGGTGGCTGATGCAAATAGCAACCCACAACTCATTTTTGCTTTTTAAAAAAATAAATAAATAATTCAGGGAAAACCACCTTTCTCCAATTTCAGCTGAAAATAATTTCTGTAACAATTTATGTAGATGGTCAAGTTCCAACAACGGTGCAAGCGGAGTCCAGACATTTTATTTTTAAGTTACCGCCAACTGCTAGAAACAAAGAGGGTGTCACTTATACTATCTCCCATTGGACTAACGCTAGAGTAACTTTGTCGTGCGATTCCTAAACTTTGTGTTGTCTACTTTTAGGAGGTTACAACTCCTCTTCAACCTTCCCGGTCCGCGCATACAAGTCGGTATCTACTAACACGTTGGCACGATGGACTAGCTGACTTTTGCGGGTGTTGATAATTCCTTGGGAGCATATTCTGTGTAAGAAGCTGTGACCTCGCAAGATGACGCAGGTGCATCTTAGTCTGGTATTTTAGGCTTGGTGATTTGAACTAGAGAATATACATTTTATTTTTGACTCCTCTTTACTTTTTTCCTAGTAGACAGCCACTAAACATTACAATTTTCTAAAATCACCCAGATGAGATGAAGTGGTCTGTGTACCTATATAATGTTCCGTTAAAGAATACCTGTCATAACTATAACTGCAGCACTATGTGATAACCTCGCACTTTAAACTAATATTTTCACGTGTGACAGAAGGGCTTTTAGAACAATCCTGCATCTGGTTAAAGAGAGCTAAGAATGTCAAGCAGAGAGTACTGAATCCAGTAACAGAGTAGAGTGTGCCCACTATCACCAATATAAACTGTTACACCACACAGTGCTACCATGCAGCCATTCCCCCAAAATCCACCCAAATCACAAGGAAGGACACGGATAATCACACAAAGAATGCTAGTAATTTTAGATTTTCTTTTAATAATTTTGTACTCATGGTTACCAGCCATAGTCATAACAAAAGTTATCCATAATAAAATGTATCTAAAATAACATTTCTGTTTACTATCTGAAAAGGAGACGTGTTTCTATGTTAGAAATAAATAGCGCTATTCTGGAAAGAATTTGGAGGAGGTCACAGACGATCTTGGTAGGCACTGCCTAGCTCTCAACCGCCACGCACTGCGTGTGGCACAGGGGCAGCTCCTTATCCAATGCCAGAGGAGGCAAGGAGTTAAAAGATGGCGAATAGAGAGAAATCTATTAAACGTCCATACGGAGTATATCCTGCCATTCTCCTAGAGGAAATATTGTTCGTTCTGATCACGAAACCAGAGGGTGACTACTGCCCCCGGCCCTGGATGGGTTCAGCACATCCTCCATACTTTAGTCATTGCTTTCTTTTCTGTATCTTCAGATGTCTTCCTCCCAGCAAGACGCTCTCCCGGAAATGCAGGAACGTCTAATGGATTAGGGTGCCTCCCCAAGTGACCTCCCCTCCTGCCCTTGCCTGTATACAGGGACACTGGAGCACTGTATAGACAGCTAATCCCTTGTACCTGTGTCTTTCATCCTTCTAAGATTTGTAGTGGAATTCTCTTTAGTGTGCGAAAAACCTAGATTCCATTTTGTGAGCACCTGGCTCCACAATGTTTCGCAAAATAATTCTTCCATTCCTATCATGCCTCCTGACAGCACAATTACCTTCTTGTCACCACTAATGTGACCACACCAGGCTAAGGCGTGCGCAGGGGCCACGTAAACGTGCCTTGGTAACCATGTACAGACAGAACAGGCTCCTTCCCAATGCTTAGCGATGCTTTCTTTGCATTTGGATATTAAACCAAAGTTAAAAGTTATGATAGCTTAAACCAGTAATTAGAACGCAGCAGGTGGATGATGTAGTGATGGCCTTGTGGTGAGTGTGGAGCCTCTAGCACGCAGAGGACGTGGGGATAGGATAAATAAGAGTTTGGGGTGAGGAAGTTGCAGTCAGATCGTTGAGGTCTTGTCTGTTCCCTCTGTGGAAAAAAAAAAAAAAAAAAAGGAAGAGTTAGAAGCTCATCTGGAAACCTTTTTGAACACAATGAAGGCAAACTAAAAATCACCATCATTTATCCTCCATGAAACACCAAAACACAACAGTCTTCACCCATGTTTACACTTCCTTTGAACAAAATTAAACAAGGATATTAAAAATTATTCTGGGAAAGACAACGCACATCCCTATATTAGGGCTTACAATTGTGTAGTCCTATACTACTAGCCTCACACAACTGCAAGCCACAGTATACCCTTCAGATGCAAACCCATATTCACCTAAGATCAATCTCCTATACACAAAGTGGGGAGTGGAAAGTTTGAGCCCTGTCTATAAACACATCAGCACAAAAAAAAAAAAAAAAACCTCAGTGAAAGGATAATTCAATTAACCAAAAATATAACTTTTAGTGAGGTCAGGCCAACCTCATTATTGGTAGATAGGAGTTAATTGAAGCAGCATAAAAATGTGTTCTTAACTTGCTTAATATTGTTTAGATACCCCCCCATATTTCGAATAAGCTTTTTCACTGGTCTGATTTAGATCATCAATATTGGAACAATATTAGGCAGCATTTACACAGCTGAGGCTGCAATGGTTCAGATGGTTAGTGTGAATAAGGCAGGCACAAAAAGCTGCATTGGAAAAATTGGCATGCTGGGAAAGATGTCATATTTCTCATGTTTTGTATAGAGTCTGAGGACATCTTGTGGCTATTTGGCATCACTGAACATTAGTTGACAATGTCACAGGATGTCAATATCCCTTATTTTAAACTAGGCAATGTGAAGGTGCCCTAGTAGGACATAGCTAATCTTACCAACCAGCACATGCAGTTTAACATTAACAAAGATCACATGAGCGGTCTCACCCTCGAGTGCATGCTCTGTCATACTGAGGCACAATGACTCCAGCCGCGGATTAATCTCAAGATCAGCCCCCGGGCCCTGGCAATCTGTATGGTGAGGAAAGAACAGTGAGCATGTTACTGAACGCTAGGAGGTCACATACAATTACCAGTGTCAGAATTTACACAAACTACTTTTTAAAGTGAAAGGGACCGCACTAGTCTCCTGTGAAAACTACTGGTTCTTAGCTGAATAGGACCAGGCACAGACTTTTCACAAAATATCCAAATATTAATTCAAATTACAAACGCAGGGTAAAGGAAGCTCCCATTTTACCTTCTTATTGGCACAACGTCAGAGTGAACCCGCTTAGGGACAGGAGGCCAATTTAATTGCCTGTATCTTCTCAAACAGTAAGGCTACACCCGGTCCATTGGAGCTTTATTAATATATGGAGGATGAAGGGAGGGCAGTAAACATTACAACAGACGAGACACTGGCAGGTGCCAAGAGAGCTTTTACCAGCAAACATATGATCTATGAGTATGGTATAGCACAATACAAAAAGGGGAAAGAGTTTAACTAGTGAAGCTATTGTGTATAATCTGCTGTAACCCCAACAGCAAGCAAAATATGGCAATCCAAAGTATTCATCCACAATGCACAGCTTAGTTACAAAGGTCCACTAGGGCAGCTCTTACCAGGAGGGAACTTGAGAATGCTGTGCGGTGAGCTATGCAGAGGCAGGGAGTGTGTGCGCTGCACAGAGCTATGACTCTGACAAGGCATGCTGTTACTGCCCCCAGGATTAGCAAACCAGAGACTCTGCTGGGGAAAAAAAAAAAGAAAATCATCAAGTGAAAAAGTAGACTACTCAGTTCCTCAACTCTATAACCAAATCACCATCTCATTCTCACCTGACGACCCTGGCTGCCAGAACTAGGACTGGTAAGTGTATGCCGGGGAGAGACGCCACCAATGGACCCAGGACTCATTACACCAATCCGAGGGGATGGAACAGCTCGGGGGGGCAATTGAAATGGTCGCTGGCCTCTCCGTGCCAAGGAGGTCCCCACAGATCCAGCTATGGGGAGGGAGTTTGAAGCAAAGGCCCAGCTAAGAAAAAGAGAAGAATCAGTAATTGTATGGTGGCTGCACACATGCATACTGCTACAAACTTCACCAACTGTACACAGGAATATGCATTTTCCACAGACAACCCAGATTAAAATCCAAGCTGGGAGATCTAAGTTTCCGGTGTTAGATAAGACCAGCCAGACAGCTGGCCATGGCACTAATCAGGAAGGCTGTGCATTGCATAGTTCTGAGTGCAGTGTCCTAGAATACCCTAATTTCTCGACCCCAAAGTTAAAAAAAAAAATAAAAAAAAAAAAGACATGCATCAGCACACTACACGTCAAGGAGAGCTCTGCAGCTGGACACACAGTCTGCTCACAACAAAGACTGTCAAAGCACTGCATGCGTGCACATAGCAGGCACTCTTAACTCGCACCATGCGGTCAGCAACTCTCACACACACACACACACACACACACACACACACACACACACACACACACACACAAAGCCCATCGGCACTAGTCCAACCCTCCCACCTTCCCCCCACTTCTCTGCCACAAACACACAACCCACCTATACCTTGTAATCCCCCACACACAGCCCACCTGCACCCCTTCTGTTGTCTGTACCCCTGCATTTCCAGCAGCGCCTTGCGGGGAAATGTCCGGAACAATTTTAACACTTGCTGTTTCCAGGAAAGCAACCTCTTCTTCTGAGTCTCCGTGAAAGCCTAATGAGGACAAAACAACATGAGATAATAGGACTCTTCTGATGAAAAATACTGGCATTGCGGGCAGCAGTCGTGTAAATAGAATTTATAAATCTACTTTTATAACAACTAAACGAATATGCTTAATAAGAGAGGAACAGTAATAGTGGCTCCCTGTATGGAAGGATATTTGACAGGTTGTTAAGGTATTCTGCAAGGATGATAAACAGATAACTAGTTAACTAGTATGGTCTCATTCCCGATATGTACAGATGACGTCAATCGATTTAGATTTTCAAAAAACACCCACTATTAAAGAATTGTTCCTTACATTGAATTTTTTTAAAATATATTTTAACACACATTTATTTATATTTTGAGGTAAGATTAGTTTTGAGAGGCTGGGAGTTATGGGTGCAGTTCCCCTTGAAAACTGAATTGAAAGAAGGGAACAGGGTTGCTATTCGGATGTCGGCTGATTAGGCTATTAGCCAAGTTGCATGGTGATTCAGTCGATTTCTCACAACAGAACTACAATGCATCAAATAGAAGTGCAAATTCAGATGAAAGGCCCAATGGGCAACCACATTCCAACAGCATTGGGCTGACAGATGTTTAGAGAAGAGGCCACTCATGGTCACATACGTACCTGTTAAATATCTGTCATTTTATATTTCCATATTGTAAAATACCACAAAAGTTAGTATTTATGTGTTGATATTCACAAAACTAGAGATTGATTGCAATGAGAACAAATATGCTTAAAACTAAAAGTGCTCATTAGGCCAATATTGAAAATTCTACATTTTTAGGATTACCTCATGTGTCAGGCACTTCTCCAGAAGCTGCAGGTAACATGTTATATTCTCCTCGTCGGGCCTGGACACCAGGAGCTGAGTGCATACTGTAAGGCAGACAGGGAAGAGGAACATCAGACAGAGGTTTACAAACTAGTGTGCAATCACAGAATAGTTAACATCAGAGTAAAAATGCCAGAGGAAGCACACTCCTACCCATGGTGGAGGGGGGGGGGAGGTGAGAGGAAGAGGAAGGAGGGGGTCTGCTGGAACAGCATTTAAAAAAAAAAAAAAAAAAAAAAAAAAATCAAACCGGCAGTATACAAAACTAATTTCAGATGACCGCACCTTTCCCCAACACCCTGGTGAGCTGTCCAGGAATATCTCCCTCTGCAATAGGTGGCACGGCTGTTTCAACATCACAGGCAGAGCTATTCTGTTGTTGAAACCCATCAGCAGGAAGTCCTGGAGGCGGCTCATTCTCATCCGAGGCTTTGCTGGCTGGGTCCCGAACAGTCCTGTCTGTAGGAGGCTGATCACTGCCAACACCCTCCGTCGGGTTGGGGCAGTAATATTTAATGGGTGTGATGATTATTTGCTGCAATTCTTGTAAAGCATTGCGTACGTTGCCTCCCTCCAGTATATCCTAAATCCAGAAAAGAATGGTGTTGTGTGGATGGTCATACTATGCAAGTTTCATCAAGTTCACAGTGAAGCTTAGTCGTTAAACTAGGATCAGTTAAGGAGGGCATTTTGAGATCAGTAAATAAAAATGCATCAGCTAGCTGACAAACCTCTCCTTACACCCAGTATGATTCCCACGCCTGCACTCACCAGGAAGTTTCACTGAAAGCAGCGGGTCCTATACTCTAACGAACTGGTCAGCAAACGCCATCTTACCTTCTCCAGAGACTTGAGGACACTCTGCCTCTCGCGGAGCTTCTGTATGCTGAGCGCTATTTTATGCCGTGCGCCCTTGGTGACATTCTGTAGGACACAGACAGGTTATGAGGTTTTTATGCGATGTTCCTGGAAATGGTAGCACATTTGGTGGTAATAACACACGATTTCATCACATTGGTTCATTACTAATTATTCATAAGAGTGTCCAGTTCGCAGGGGCCATGCCTCGTTTGGTGAAGTTTAAAATGTTCAATACTTTCCCACAAGTGTCACCTCCATCCAACCAGTGTAAATGAGTAAGACAAGGGACTTGGCATCTAGGCTTGAAATAGTTGGACTACATAAATTAAAACTATGAAACGTATAAAAGACAGATTTGTGCTCCAACGGCTTATTTCCCGAAGACCTCGGAAAGCGACAGCTCTGATTAGGATGTGATGGTTGCTGGGGAAGGCCATGCCGTCACCATCTTCTACTTGGGGAGAGTCTAGATACTGGTGTTTCTAGCAGGAGCCAAGAGTACAACACAGATCTATGCAGGATCCTGCGAGATCCTTAATAAATGACGTATCACAGCAAGGGAGACACAACGCCCAATTCCCAATTGTTGCTTGGGATAGCTGCTGGCAGTTGCCAAAAGTCAATGGTGAAGCTCCAGCTTTTGTCAACATCAGACAAAGTTGTACTGCATCTTATGGGTTGCTTTAGGAATTCAAAGGAATTCTAACAGTCAGCTGCAGTATTTCCTAAGAAACAGAATAAACTATGGGGTGGGCAGGGCTTGGCCAGTATTCTAAGTGGACTCCAAAGCGCCAATGCCAATTGCCTGCACTCCCACTCAGTCCAAGTGTTCTGCAAACTCAGTACTATATTTTTCTATTTTACCTCCGGCTCAGGCTCAGAATGTACAAGACTGAGTATCTATGTAAATAGCCGTTCCAAAAAATAAAATAAATGACAAATTATTCCATTTTAACTACCTGTAATGTTTGTATTACGGGAGCCGTTCTACAAAAAGCCAATATGAAATTCTATTACAGTCTGACTAACACATTTTCCTTTTACTATTGCTTCTATGAGCAATAGCAAAAAATAACCACCCCCCCACAAATAAATAAATATATATATATTATATAGAGAGAGAGGGGTACTTGTGTATATTAATATACGTGTGTTATATCAATATTTACAGATGTATATAATGTAAAGACTGCGCATATGTGGATAAACACTCAAATTCTGACTGACATTACTTACTTAAATACACACACACACACACACACACACCATAGCTTTGCGGACATTGAGGTCAACTGACACCCTTCCTTGCTGGTAGCCTATTTAATGCTTCATTTGAGGAATTACCTGTGACTCAAGGTGCTGCTCAGTAAGGGTCATCATCTCTTCATAGCTCATCTGAGAGAAGAGCGATGCATATTTGTGCAAGCGTAAGCTCTTCAGCCACGTGGGCACATCTGGGGAGGGAGGAGATATAAATTCAACATATTAGGGCTAGATATAAAAATACTGAACAAGCACAATATAAATATAAAACATTTCCTGAGCCATAACTGCTGTACCCCCTCCCCCTCACCTTTCATGCCACTCCCATCTTCATGAAAAGTGTTGCGTCCAGAGCCAACCTCCTCTGTTTGTTCACTGCCAGACGATGCCACACTGCTCTGCGGGGAGAGCGGAGCATGCTCTGGAGTGAGGAAGACTGGCCGCCCGGGCACATCATCACCCCCAATCCAGTCACTGGGTGTCTGCGGGGAAGTGGGAATAAGGGACATGGATCGCTTCAGAGGGCTGGGGTGCATTTGGCAAGAAAGAACTGAAAGAGAGAGCACAGAGTGTCACATCTATATCAGGAGCACGCTATACCAGCACACTGTCATTTGTGGTTTAGACAGGAAGCTAGTGAAAGTAACATCTGGAGGAAAACTTCCAGGACCCATAAAGTATCCATCACACAAAGAATATCCAAAGGACAGTAAGGAACACATATACACTGGGAGTTAAACCTCTCAGATCTACCTGTACAATAACAATGCAGAGAAGCAGGTTGCATTTTGGTGAACCTTTTCACCTGTTTAATTCTATCCAGATCTCTACTTGTTCAGACAATATAAAAAATTGGGCGCCCTTGGTTAGAGGCATGGACATTGAGAGAAAGACGCAGATAGAAAATAGCGGATGTGGAAATATTCGGTAACTTGGCTAGTTAGCACAAGTTTGATGAATTACCGGTAGTGTAGTCTCTTCCTTTGTCATAGTGTGTGTGCTGGTTGCATGCAATGTGTATGCCGTGTCTGCTTATATACTGTCCGTTGGCATGTATTTTAAAGTAATGTGTAAGTCAGATTTTTATTCTCTATATACACATATGTAAATAATATAACACACACGTAATTATATGTAAAATAACTTGAAAATGTAAGTATAAATTGCTGAATTTGTTTGCTCAAACCTGGTCTTCACTAACCTACACAGTGTCATTCTGATACATACCAAACAGAAACTAAACCCACAGAGCCATTTACACACAGACTAAAATCCGACCCACACACAGTATAGCCCCATTACATATTTTAAATTACCATTAGTCTTAAAGGGATACCATAACCAACAAAACAACTTTAGCTTCATAAAGCAGTTTTGATGTATAGATCATGCCTATGCAGTCTCACTGCTCAATTGTCTGCCATTTAGGAGTTAAATCATGTTGTTTATACAGCCCTAGGCACACCTTCCTGCGCGTGACTTACACAGCCGGCCTACACACCGTGGGCAATTTGTTTTTTCCTCATATCACGGATATGAGCACTGGGCACTGGTGGTTTTAGCACCATGTTAATCACTTAATGTATATTTGATTTACTCTTTCTTTTCTATGCCTGTCTAGCTAGATTAACAGGGAGAGAGGCTTTATAAATTAAACCAGCAGTCCGAATTTGACTGTTATTATGACTGTTTACCGTCCTCAATCTCCCTTTACCTCTGTACTAGCTCCAATTGGAGCCTCTGTCTACTCTGTATCTATCATTAGTATTTTTTTGTAAGAGGTATTTATGGTTGTGATTTGGGGACCTATAATCCTTTTTGTATAGGATTTACAGGGAGAGAGGTTGTTTAAATTTAAAACTAGCAGTCCGAATTTGACTGCTATTAACACTGCATACCCTCCTCAATCTCCCTTCACCCCTGTACTAGCCTCATTTGGAGCCTCTGTTTACCCTGTATCTACTACTATCTCTATAGGAGGTATTTATGGTCGGGACTTGGGGATTTTTTCTCATCTCCTTATAGTGCACTATATTAAAGCTGATAATTAGGGGTGAGTTGCTGTTGCCATTTGGCTCATTATATCCCTACCTATACATATCCTTCTATTGACAGGCGTGGAATCCTAGTACCACTGTATATACTTTATTTTTTGCATTTAGCAGTAACTTTTTGTATATACTTCATTTTGGTATTTAGTAGCATTTTTTCTGCTCATGGGTCTATAGTGACACCCTTAGCGGTTCACAGCTACACCTGTTACCTACAGCCAGCATTATAATCCTAGACACTGCCGCTATAGTTATTTCCAGAGATGCGGTTAGTTTCATTTGATTTCTTGAATCTGACCACATCTGTCCTTTTTGTTGTTTGATTTTAGATATTTTAGTTACCTTTACTGCACAGTCTGTTTAATCTAGAATTCATTTTTATCTCTTGCTCTGTTAAAAGCCCTGCAGGAACCTCTGTGTGTGATTAGAGTTCAATTTACCTCCCCATGGCAGTCAACTGCAGCCCTCGCCAAATTTAGGCGAATTAGACAGTCCTTCCCAACACACCCTACCCCAGCAACCTTGCCGCTTGCCTGGGGTAGGGCTTAAAATAGAAAAACTGCTCAATAGGTGCCCGAAACTGCATTTCTCTGGCGTTGGGTAATACAAACGCCACAGCCCTGCTTGTAACCAGAATCCCATCATACCTGTACTGCTCCCACTCTGGATGGCAGATGGCACAGAGCTGGAGGAATGGAAGGGCAGTAGTCCATTTTCACGGAGTGGCTTGTCCTGCCAGCCATGCACAGCCTCACCTATGCCAGAATCTGCTGTTGTCTGCCACTCGTCTGAACCTTGCCGCATGTGTGTGTGAGGGGCATCTGCTCTGCCATGCCGGCTGTAGCCTGTGGAGAGCCGTTCCTCAAGATGGTTAAGCCACAAAGCTAAAGAGTTGCGGTCATCGAGTGTGGTAGCTGGGTGGATCAGCGCATAGGACAGCAGCTGACGACTTTCCTCTATGTACGAGTTGCTCTCTGTGGTGTACGCCAGCACCTTTTGCAGGAGTTTCATGTACTCGCATTTGGCATCAGTGTTCCGTGGCTGCAGCAGCGGAAGGTGGGTGAGGAGGAGCGAGATCACAGTCTCTTTTGACTCCTGATGCCACTGGCTAATGAGTGCTGAAAAGATGGTTAGGACACAAGGTGTTACTATATATCTAAAGGTATGCTGAAAATCAGGTTGCCAATGGAACAAGCGATAGACAGCAGGCGCACGGAGCATCCAATGGAACAAGCGACAGACAGCAGGCGCACGGAGCATCCAATGGAACAAGCGACAGACAGCAGGCGCGCAGAGTAACGAGAGAGACAGACAGCAGGCGCGCAGAGTAACGAGAGAGACAGACAGCAGGCGCGCAGAGTAACGAGAGAGACAGACAGCAGGCGCGCAGAGTAATGAGAGAGGCAGAGCGACAAACAGTAGGTGCATATAGTGAAAGCACCGACCCCTTTACCCACCTGCACTGTTGGCTTCATTCTCGAGCATATGTATCTCGGTGCAGTCTGATAAAGAGTGCTCCAGGCACAGCTGCAAGAAACGCGCTTGGGTTCTTGAGATCCTTTTCAGGAGAGAGAGAAGGGCCACGGTTTGCTCACACTCATTCCAGCCCTTGAACCAGTCAGACAGTGTGCTCACCTGGTCCCGGAATTTCATGATTCTTGTAGGGAGGGAGTAAATGCTATACTGCTGTGCACCCGGAGACGAGAACTCCTATCACATGGTGTAAAATCCAGCGTAAAGGAACCGTGCTGCTACAGATATCAACTTCCAACCAATGTCGAGAAAGTCTTCACAATATACCTGTAAAAACATCAGACTGTTGAACAACTCCTTCAAACAAAACTTCCTCATATAATTCAAGACAGAATAGAAAGGAGAGGCATAAACAGGAGCGTTGATATTTAGGAATTTGTGCATGTGTGGCTATTTGTTTCTTTGATACCGGTTACTGATGTGTGTGGTTAATTAGAAGAACCAGAGGCTAGTTCTGCAAGCACTCAAGCTTACTCTGCAAGGCAAGCACACAGAGGAGCCTCCAATAGTGAATTGCCAATATAAGAAAGGTATTTAAAACCATAAAAAGCACTCCGTCATGCAGGACAAAGCACCGATCTACTTGTACTATTGCCTTGAGTGTCCCTGCACCAGTAGATTAGCTTCCAATAAATACTCCCACTGTCAGTCTATCACAGTGCTCATTGCTGGTATGAATTGGTATAACCAGTAGAAAGTGTGTAGTCTCTGCCTTAAAAGAGAGGCAGAGCTATGGGAAGCCAGGGGACCTCGTTAAGTGTTAAACTGCTCAAAAATGATTACTAAATGGAGGGACAGTGCCAGGCATCATAACCATGAACATGAAGTTATTATAGTTCCTACAGTGTTCCTTTGCGGACAGTTAGATGAGAAGAAAAGAGATTGTTTACCATAAAGAGTATCTGTCATCAAAAATGAAATGGGTGCTACCCTAAAGAAGCACTCCATTCAGTGTTTAAGTGCAAATATGTAAAAGGATGCACACCACAAACAGATTGTCAAGTACAAAAGTCAATCTTTATTATTTAAAGAGACAGCATATATGGAAAACAACCATTATGACCTTCAATGCAATAAAAGAGATCAAGGCTAAATCAAAAATAGAATACTGATAACTTACATAAAGCCTGGACATGTGTCAAAAGCAACCCCCAAAGTTTCAGCACTAGCAAACGTGCCTTTCTCAAGGGACGGCTTAACCACTCACCTCCCCATTCTAAAATATATACAGTTTAAAACAGCTGATGGAATCAATTTTGTCACGACATCATCATGTACAGAACCGCAAGAATAGTATGTGACAGGCATAAATATTTGCATGTATAGATAAAGCTGCTACAGTACCATACAAAAGGCGAAAATCTCCCATAGTACACGCAGATGCTCCAGCGAGATTAGAAATTCAGATATCCCGCTAGAATAACCTACAGGAACTCTCTAAGAATGTGCAACGTCCGAAAAAAGCGCTCCAAGTGCCATTTAAACGGAGAGGAGCCTTAAGATTCACGCTCTCACCCTCTAAAGGTAGCAAGTAGATCATATCTAGATCATATTCCAGCGATCTTTGTGAATGTTAAGTGTCATTTAACTCTGTTGTTTAAGAGCAGAGAAAGCCAAACTCTGGCTGGGATGTTCAGACACACCAAGTAACATACCCGCTGCACACTGGTACCATCTCAGTGCAACTTCTCTATAAACGGTACTAGAATGATTTTGCAACTTACCTGCAATATCAGACTTATCCTGCTAATTGTCTTCACTAAACTAAGCACATCTGCACTGTACCATTTGTACGGGGCTGCAGAATGTTTTGGCGCTTTATAAATAAGAATAAAATAATAATAATAATAATAAAAATAATAAGCTGACCAGACGCCCTCAGATACTGAGAGTGGCCCTGCTTAGCTTAGTGGGGCGAACCGAAATTCTCCTCCAAAAAGAATTCAGAAGAAGAGAGTGCAACTATGGGAACCCAGCAGAACCCTGAACGTGTAAGTTGTCAATCTGTTCTAAAACAGATGCAGTGGTTATGGTGCTTGGAGTAGAAAGCTCCTTAACCCCTTAAGGACCAAACTTCTGGAATAAAAGGGAATCATGACATGTCACACATGTCATGTGTACTTAAGGGGTTAAGTAGAAAGATAGCCTCAAAAATAACCAACTGTAGAAAGATTCTTACAAGGGCCTCAATTTAATACATTGGGATAAGCTTTTCAAATTATCAATCTACAAAAATTTACATAGACTATAATGGTCCATTAAACACCAATCAATGCCCCCTTTTATTGTATACAACACACAACTGAGAAGCAGATTCCCCAGGATTCAAAAAAATATAGTCATCACAGATCTGAACATGGTGCTTAATACTTGCTGGATTAAAAGGAATTTGTTTTATACCTTACCACACATTCCTCGTCAAAGAAGAAAATTCCCCAATGAGCGTCCCCTCTGTAATGTTACAATCGCCTTAAAGGTAACCTCCACTTAAAAAATGAGAACATGAAGGCCAACAGCAGCCTTACTGAAATCATGTGATCGGACACACCACTGACCTCTATACCTTCCGAGATATCGACAGCGATTCTCACTTAGGATTGTGCTACTCAGGTGCGCACAGTGAAACATCCAAAGGTAACACACACAGAGGCACACATTCATTTACAGAGGGGAAAAGTAGATTTCCATAAGAGGATACAATAAAAGATGTAATGTGAGAATCCTGAATTAAAGAGAAGTAATAAACATAATTTGGAATGATATATGAAAACAATAAAGAGAGCATGTTGATTAATTTCAGGGATGTAATAATGGGAGGATACAGATCTCTATAGTATAGAGATATGTAGAAGCAATCAAGGGAAATATGGTGTGTAATGATTGGCAGTGATTGAGCCCCCTGGCTGCCCCCCCAGTGTGGCCCTCCCTGAGCTCTGTTACCAGCAGTCTCCCTCCTATTGGCAGTGATTGAACCCCTGGCTGCCGCCCCGGTGTGGCCCTCCCTGAGCTTGGTTACCAGCAGTCGCCCTCCTATTGGCAGTGATTGAGCCCCTGGCTGCCGCCCCGGTGTGGCCCTCCCTGAGCTCTGTTACCAGCAGTCTCCCTCCTATTGGCAGTGATTGAGCCCCCTGGCTGTCCCCCAGTGTGCCCCCCCCTGAGCTCTGTTACCAGCAGTCTCCCTCCTATTGGCAGTGATTGAGCCCCTGGCTGCCGCCCCGGTGTGGCTCTCCCTGAGCTCTGTTACCAGCAGTCTCCCACCTATTGGCAGTGATTGAGCCCCCTGGCTGCCCCCCCCAGTGTGGCCCTCCCTGAGCTCTGCTACCAGCAGTCTCCCTCCTATTGGCAGTGATTGAGCCCCCTGGCTGTCCCCCAGTGTGCCCCCCCCCCTGAGCTCTGTTACCAGCAGTCTCCCTCCTATTGGCAGTGATTGAGCCCCACTGGCTGCCGCCCGGTGTGGCCCTCCCTGAGCTCTGTTACCAGCAGTCTCCCACCTATTGGCAGTGATTGAGCCCCCTGGCTGCCCCCCCCAGTGTGGCCCTCCCTGAGCTCTGCTACCAGCAGTCTCCCTCCTATTGGCAGTGATTGAGCCCCCTGGCTGCCCCCCCAGTGTGGCCCTCCCTGAGCTCTGTTACCAGCAGTCTCCCTCCTATTGGCAGTGATTGAGCCCCCTGGCTGCCCCCCAGTGTGGCCCTCCCTGAGCTGTTACCAGCAGTCTCCCTCCTATTGGCAGTGATTGAGCCACTGGCTGCCCCCCAGTGTGGCCCTCCCTGAGCTCTGTTACCAGCAGTCTCCCTCCTATTGGCAGTGATTGAGCCCACTGGCTGCCCCCCCAGTGTGACCCTCCCTGAGCTCTGTTACCAGCAGTCTCCCTCCTATTGGCAGTGATTGAGCCCCGTGGCTGCCCACCCCCCCCCCCCCCCCCCCGGTGTGGCCCTCCCTGAGCTCTGTTACCAGCAGTCTCCCTCCTATTGGCAGTGATTGAGCCCCCTGGCTGCCCCCCGGTGTGGCCCCCCCTGAGCTCTGTTACCAGCAGTCTCCATCCTATTGGCAGTGATTGAGCCCCCTGGCTGCCCCCCCCGGTGGCCCTCCCTGAGCTCTGTTACCAGCAGTCTCCCTCCTATTGGCATTGATTGAGCCCCCTGGCTGCCCCCCCCGGTGGCCCTCCCTGAGCTCTGTTACCAGCAGTCTCCCTCCTATTGGCAGTGATTGAGCCCCCTGGCTGCCCCCCCCCCCCCCCGGTGTGGCCCTCCCTGAGCTCTGTTACCAGCAGTCTTCCTCCTATTGGCATTGATTGAGCCCCCTGGCTGCCCCCCCCGGTGGCCCTCCCTGAGCTCTGTTACCAGCAGTCTCCCTCCTATTGGCAGTGATTGAGCCCCTGGCTGCCCCCCCAGTGTGGCCCTCCCTGAGCTCTGTTACCAGCAGTCTCCCTCCTATTGGCAGTGATTGAGCCCCTGGCTGCCCCCCCAGTGTGGCCCTCCCTGAGCTCTGTTACCAGCAGTCTCCCTCCTATTGGCAGTGATTGAGCCCCTGGCTGCCCCCCCAGTGTGGCCCTCCCTGAGCTCTGTTACCAGCAGTCTCCCTCCTATTGGCAGTGATTGAGCCCCTGGCTGCCCCCCCAGTGTGGCCCTCCCTGAGCTCTGTTACCAGCAGTCTCCCTCCTATTGGCAGTGATTGAGCCCCCTGGCTGCCCCCCCAGTGTGGCCCTCCCTGAGCTGTTACCAGCAGTCTCCCTCCTATTGGCAGTGATTGAGCCCCCTGGCTGCCCCCCCAGTGTGGCCCTCCCTGAGCTCTGTTACCAGCAGTCTCCCTCCTATTGGCAGTGATTGAGCCCCTGGCTGCCCCCCCCCCCCCCCCCGGTGTGGCCCTCCCTGAGCTCTGTTACCAGCAGTCTCCCTCCTATTGGCAGTGATTGAGCCCCCTGGCTGCCCCCCAGTGTGGCTCTCCCTGAGCTCTGTTACCAGCAGTCTCCCTCCTATTGGCAGTGATTGAGCCCCTGGCTGCCCCCCGGTGTGGCTCTCCCTGAGCTCTGTTACCAGCAGTCTCCCTCCTATTGGCAGTGATTGAGCCCCCTGGCTGCCCCCCAGTGTGGCCCTCCCTGAGCTCTGTTACCAGCAGTCTCCCTCCTATTGGCAGTGATTGAGCCCCCTGGCTGCCCCCCCAGTGTGGCCCTCCCTGAGCTGTTACCAGCAGTCTCCCTCCTATTGGCAGTGATTGAGCCCCCTGGCTGCCCCCCCAGTGTGGCCCTCCCTGAGTTCTGTTACCAGCAGTCTCCCTCCTATTGGCAGTGATTGAGCCCCTGGCTGCCCCCCGGTGTGGCTCTCCCTGAGCTCTGTTACCAGCAGTCTCCCTCCTATTGGCAGTGATTGAGCCCCCTGGCTGCCCCCCCAGTGTGGCCCTCCCTGAGCTCTGTTACCAGCAGTCTCCCTCCTATTGGCAGTGATTGAGCCCCTGGCTGCCCCCCGGTGTGGCTCTCCCTGAGCTCTGTTACCAGCAGTCTCCCTCCTATTGGCAGTGATTGAGCCCCCTGGCTGCCCCCCCAGTGTGGCCCTCCCTGAGCTCTGTTACCAGCAGTCTCCCTCCTATTGGCAGTGATTGAGCCCCCTGGCTGCCCCCCCGGTGTGGCCCTCCCTGAGCTCTGTTACCAGCAGTCTCCCTCCTATTGGCAGTGATTGAGCCCCTGGCTGCCCCCCCCGGTGGCCCTCCCTGAGCTCTGTTACCAGCAGTCTCCCTCCTATTGGCAGTGATTGAGCCCCCTGGCTGCCCTCCCAGTGTGGCCCTCCCTGAGTTCTGTTACCAGCAGTCTCCCTCCTATTGGCAGTGATGGAGCCCCCTGGCTGCCCCCCAGTGTGGCCCTCCCTGAGCTCTGTTACCAGCAGGCTCCCTCCTATTGGCAGTGATTGAGCCCCTGGCTGCCCCCCCAGTGTGGCCCTCCCTGAGCTCTGTTACCAGCAGTCTCCCTCCTATTGGCAGTGATTGAGCCCCCTGGCTGTCCCCCAGTGTGCCCCCCCCCTGAGCTCTGTTACCAGCAGTCTCCCTCCTATTGGCAGTGATTGAGCCCCCTGGCTGTCCCCCAGTGTGCCCCCCCCCTGAGCTCTGTTACCAGCAGTCTCCCTCCTATTGGCAGTGATTGAGCCCCCTGGCTGCCCCCCCCGGTGTGGCCCTCCCTGAGCTCTGTTACCAGCAGTCTCCCTCCTATTGGCAGTGATTGAGCCCCCTGGCTGCCCCCCCAGTGTGGCCCTCCCTGAGCTCTGTTACCAGCAGTCTCCCTCCTATTGGCAGTGATTGAGCCCCCTGGCTGCCCCCCCAGTGTGGCCCTCCCTGAGCTCTGTTACCAGCAGTCTCCATCCTATTGGCAGTGATTGAGCCCCTGGCTGCCCCCCCAGTGTGGCCCTCCCTGAGCTCTGTTACCAGCAGTCTCCCTCCTATTGGCAGTGATTGAGCCCCCTGGCTGCCCCCCCCGGTGTGGCCCTCCCTGAGCTCTGTTACCAGCAGTCTCCCTCCTATTGGCAGTGATTGAGCCCTCTGGCTGCCCCCCCAGTGTGGCCCTCCCTGAGCTCTGTTACCAGCAGTCTCCCTCCTATTGACAGTGATTGAGCCCCCTGGATGCCCCCCCAGTGGCCCCCGGCCCCCCTCCCCGCTGGAGGAGCCCCTCGCCGTTGCTAGGGGTCACATCTGGTTGCTAGGGCCCCTCCCTGTCACTGGGCCCCTGTCCCGGTAGGTCCCGCCCCCTCGCGGGTCACAGGGGCCCCTGAGCGCTGAGGGCCCAGTGAGGGAGCCCGCGGAGCCCACCCTGCCCGCTCTCACCGCCTCCTGCACCGCCAGCACCGCCGCTCTCCCCCGGGGAGCCACACAGGCAACCACGGCCGCCAGCACGCAACCACGCACCACGTCACTGGACGTCAGTACGCACAACGTCACCGCGCACGCCAGCTCGCAACACGCCCGCTTCCGCAGATTGGCTCAGAACTCGATGGTTGGCCACGCCCAATAGGTAGTATCCGATAACTGATTGGCTGCGGAACCAATGACTGACAGGAGACAGACAATGCAGTGGGCGTGGCTTCAGAGGCTGTCAGCTTAGAGGCGGGAGTCAGGGTCTGATTCATAAAATGTCCTGGAGGTCCATAAATATCCAATAAATAATTAATAATAAATATAATAATAATAATTAATAATATAAATAACAATAGTAATAATAATATAATAATAAATATAATAATAATAAATATAATAATAATAATAATAATAATAATAATATAAATAACAATAGTAATAATAATATAATAATAAATATAATAATAATAAATATAAATATAATAATAATAATATAAATATAATAATAATAATAATAATATAATTAATAATAAATATAATAATAAATATAATAATAATAATAATAAAAAATATATAATAATAATGATAATATAATAATGATAATAATAATATAAATATAATAATAATAATAATAATAATATAAATAATAATAAATATAAGTATATAATAATAATAATATAATAATAGTATAAATATTAATAAATATAATAATAATAATAATATAAATAATAATAAATATAATAATAATAAAATAATAATAATATAAATATAAATAATAATAAATATAAATATATAATAATAATATAAATAATAATAATAAATATAATAATAATATAAATATAAATAATAATAAATATAATAATAATAATATAATAATAATAATATAAATAATAATAAATATAATAATAATATAAATAATAATAATATAAATATCATAATGTAAGTGGAAACGTAATAAGCGAGTTGAAACGTAATAAGCGAGTTGAAAAGTAATATGTCAGTTGCCTGTATGCTTAATTTAGAACCTGAACAACTTTAAATGTCTTTGCCTAGCACCTGACACAGCATATTAACCTACTGCGTAGACAACAAAAGCGTTGTTTTTATTTGTTATCCTTTTCAACCTTTCTAAGCGATGTACACCATTACTGTTCGCGCCCTTACCTAAAAAATTGTGTGCAAGTTCTCGTGATCACCCCTATGCTCAAACTATGTCTAACGTGCTAGAGGACTGCCTTTGGGGTACCTCATAAGCAAATGTTATCATTATGCGCACTTCAAAAATAAAGAATTAAAAAAAAAATATATCATAATGTAAATAATAAATATAATCATAATACAAATAATACTTTTTTTTTTTTTAATTTTTTGTCAATCTTTATTTTATTGAGGCAAGTGGTTATGGTGGTACAGAATGAAGAGAGGGAGATTTGCAGGGGTCATACAGGTGAGAAACATCATGACAAATTACAAAATCTCTTAGAAGTATCAGCCTCATTTTATATTATATAAACATGCTGGAAAACAATAAGTTGCTAAAACAGGTGAACAGTAATAGAAGTCGTAGTTACAAATAATACTTTTATAATAACAATAATAAATATAATTATAATCATAACAAAAATCTAAATAATGATACTATAAATAATAATAAATATAATAATGTAAATAATTATAATACAAATAATACTTTTATAATAATAACAATAAATATAATAGTAATAATAATGTAGCGGAGCTCCCTGTACCCCTGGCTGGGTACCTCCGCCAAAGACCGCTTCCTAGCTGGAACAGAGAACAAACCGCAGCACTTCTGCCCACAGTTGCCGTGGCTTGACTTGTGTCCTGGAACGGGGAATTAGCTCTAGACCTTTTATGCAAGTCCCCAAGCGAAGGGGTACGCCCACATGGGGACAGGGGACAGGGACACAAACTTCCAAAACAATAACAACACATTTATAATGTAAGGCACTCCCACACAAGGCAAACAATCCCTCCCCTCTGCCTGGGAGATAATTGGATCAGATACGGCATTAACCCAATTATCTCTAGGCAGAAAAAACACACATTTCTAAAAAGTCCCAAAAGTACCCTAAAACACATGATATCCCCTGATAGGTCTGATCTGGGTGACCAACATATCCAAAAATCAGTTCAGGGGTTCAGAAATTCTATGGAAGTCATTGATTTCACCGACCGCTGGCATGGTCCCATGCTCAAAACAGTTCTAGAGAATCAGGGCTTGCGGTCGGTCTCATTTGGTAGTTTGAAAACGAACAAACTACCAAACAGAGTTAATAGTCTTACCCTGGAGCTTGTTCCCTTCATCCAGACGAATGATCTCACCGAACAGTTGAATAGAATTGAATGCAGCCGATGATGGAAGTCCAGCGGTGTTCGGGAGTTTCTGTATCCGAGTTTAGTTCATGCCCAAACACCGCTGCCTGCTTTCATGCGAACAAGATGGCCGCCACCTCGTGGTTGTCCGTGGGAATTGCGACCACCCAGACGAACAATTAGAAAACTGCGGTGCGAACCATACCAAGGTGTTAATAGGTGTTAACAAGCTCCAGGGTGGTCTCTGGTCCGTGCGGTTGTTCGGTAAATGAATCATATAATTCCAATTGCATGAACAGAGACTTTTACATTATTTTTCACAGGGTCCATAGTCTGTGGGCAGGAGGCTGGCAAGCAGGCCTCTCCAGGAGGCCGTGGCAAACTCATGTAAAAAGGGGAGTTTGTCATAAATAATAAATATAATAATACTACTATAATAATAAATATAAAATACCATTAATAATAATAATAATAGTAATAAATATATTAACCCCTTAAGGACTGAGCCAATTGTACATCAAAACGTAAACAAAACCTGGAACTTGCGCTTTATGTCTGTTCAGCTGTAATTCACCTCTTTCATATTAAATGCACCCACACTTATCATTTATCATTTTGTTCAGGAGAAACAGGGCTTTCATGTCACATCACATATTTATATATTAAACATAATTTAATATGAATAAAATATTTTAAAAAGTGAGAAATTAGGATTTTTTTTTTTAGTTCCGCATGGCATTTTTATCTGTGAATGTCATAATACTGTTAGCTGTAACTGCAATAAGGTACACATATTTATATTCAGCATAGTCACGTAGTCGACATACAGTTCCAGACACTCGACGACCATGTACCGCTACTTGCTTTCGGGGAGACAAAATGTCCGCCAATTCTTGGAACTTGTCCGCTACAAGCAGTCTCACAACAGACAAGATAAACCGAGGAAACTATGATGCCAGAGAGTGTGAGGAAGATTACAAACATTCACTCTGCAATGGGAGCTGACCATTTAAAATCCTTGGGTTTTAGACTATCGGAAATGGGTATACGATGAGATTTCCTTCTACTCAAGTACTTTGTTAGACTTACTCTTCTCAGGTAAAGATGGATGTGTTCCCGACGGAATTGCTTGTTCTTCTCTGAAAAGTCATCATAGAAAATGTCCCAAAAAGAGAACAATTTCAAAAGTTCTACTCAAGATTCTTCCTCATATTAAAACAAGACAAGTCCTTCCATCCAATCCTAGATTTTAAGATTGTGAATGGAGTCGATCTTATCAGTTACCCACATGATACGCAGAGGGATCTACATGGCAACCTTAGATTTAAAGGACCACTGGAGTCACCCAGACCACTTCAGCTCAATTAAGTGGTCGGGGTGCCAAGTCCCCCAGGTTTTATCCCTTCAGATGTAAACATAGCAGTTTCAGAGAAACTGCTATGTTTACATTACAGGGTTAATCCAGCCTCTAGTGGCTGTCTCCCTGACAAACCGCTAGAGGCGCTTCTGAGACTTTCAATGCGAAAAACGCATTGAGCACGCAGAACGTCCGTAGGAAAGCATTGAGAAATGCTTTCCTATGGACGTTTTTAAAGCGCGCGCGACTCTTGCCGCGCATGTACGTTCGGCTCCACTCGGGAGCTGACGTCGGAGGGGGAGGAGAGGTCACCAGCGCCGAGGGAGCCCGGCGCTGGATAAAGGTAAATGGCTGAAGGGGTTTTTGATCCCTTCAGCCCAGCGGGAGGGGGACCCTGAGGGAGGGGGGACCCTAAGGATTATGTAATGCAAGGAAAACCAGTTTGTTTTCCTGACACTATAGTGATCCTTTAAAGGACGCCCATCTTCATGTCCCTATGTCATGAAGCTCTAGGTAATACCAGAGATTTGCTATAAATCCGGAAGACGGATTTTACACTTTCAGTTCAAAATGCTCTCGTTCAGCCTTTCTACAGCTGCAATAATTTTCACCAAGCTTCTAATTCCTCTGGCAGATCATCTTCTAGAGAAGGGTATTTCAATCATCCCTTATCTTGACAATCGATTTCTAAATGTCAACTTTAGTCTTCAGCGTCAAAGAAGCAATCAAATCACACTTTAAACATTGCAGAAACACCGAGTGGCTGGTGGTGAGCTGGAAAACTCTAATCTTCCTCTCCCCAGAAAAATTCAGTTTCTAGGTGTAGAAGTAGACTTCATGTCTCTGCCCCTGTATCTGTCTCATCACAAAATAAAAGATGATAAAAAAGGTAACCTCTCTGTAGACCAGTACATCACGCTCAATCAGACAGGCAATGAGTACATTGGGAATTCTCACTTCGTGTATTCTGCATATTTAGGGAGCCAGCAATACCAGCAGCTCTATTTAATAGTAGTGGGTTGGCAGGATCTCAATCGACCATACATTTGTGGAAGTGATCAGTTTCCACACCAGTAAGTGTCTTCTGAATTTTCCTCAATATTACAATGTAGGTTATGAGGTAAGACACATACAGTAGGTAGTTAAAATTAAGTATAGCAATTAATTAAAACAAAAAAGTAAAATCTTACATGTATGCTTAAAATCATCCACGTGAGCACAAGCACAATGTGTTTCACCCTGAGTCTTCATCAAGATGCATAGCAATGAATGAAAGAAACAAATCACCTTAAAAACTCACCCAAAGTTTATTTGAGAAGTCCACTTTCATTGGGTTTTGACGAGTCTCCAATCAGCATTCGGCTCAGGTAAAGCTTACCTCAAAGTCACCATTAGTATTTTACAAGTTTAAGAAAACATTAAATGGAAGTAAAAATATTTTTAGTGGTTTGTTATGTTTGTAATTTATACACAATCATTAATTATAAGAAGGCATGCGCAGCAGTTAAATTATTTTTAGAGAATGGTGAGGAATTCCCTAAGTACCAAATGGATTTTATTCTTCAGGGTATTATGTTAATCTTAACAAATAATTTATTTTGGTTTGAGGGAGAGTTTTTTTGTCTTAAAATTAAATGGCACAGCAATGGGGACAAAGTTTGCACCCAGCTATGCTAATTTACTTAATGGCTAAATTGGGAAAATATTTTTGTATTTTCTAAGCATCACTGGAGTGCGATGTTGGTCTTATATAGAAGATATATCGATGATGCATTCTTCATTTGGAATTGGGTAGAAATATCCCTCCAACAATTTTCAAAGTACTTAAATTATAATGATTAGGGTATAAAATTAGTAGACAAATTTAGTAAAGAAATTTAGATTTTTTTTAGATTTAGAAATTTTTATTATAAACAATCATATTTTGGAAAAAAAAATATTTTAGAAAGGTAGGCACCAACTGATTTATTAATAATGAAAGTTGCCATTATCCTCCATGGTTGGACAAGATACATTTAAACAACAATCTAAAATGTAAAAAAAAAAAAAAACTGTTTTATCAAAAAGGGTATAATAAAAATATGTGGAATCACAATTAGTGATGTCCCGAACTGTTCGCTGGCGAATAGTTCCTGGTGAACATCGCTTGTTCGCGTTCGCCACGGACGGCGAACACATGCGCTGTTCGGTCCGCCCCCTATTCGTACTCATTGAGTAAACTTTGACCCTGCCTGTACCTCACAGTCAGCCGACACATTCCAGCCAATCAGCAGCAGACCCTCCCTCCCAGACCCTCCCACCTCCTGGACAGCATCCATTTTACATTCATTGTGAAGCTGCATTCTTAGTGAGAGTAGGGACAGTGTAGCTGCTGCTGATTTGATTGGGAAATTGATAGCTAGGCTAGTGTATTCAGTGTCCACTACAGTCCTGAAGGACTCATCTGATCTCTGCTGTAAGGACAGCACCCCAAAAAGCCCTTTTTAGGGCTAGAACATCAGTCTGCTCTTTTTTTTTTGTGTAATGTAATTGCAGTTGCCTGCATGCTAGCCTGTGTGTCAGGCTCACAGCATATACTGTGCCCACTTGCCCAGTGCCACCACTCACTCACTGGTGTCACAATAGCTTGCATTTAAAAAAAACAAAAAACTTTTTTGACTGTAATATAATAGCAGTCAGTTTCCTTCACTAGTATGCATTTCAGGACCTGCCCAGTGCCACCACTCACTCACTGGTGTCACAATAGCTTGCATTTAACAAAAAAACCTTTTTGGACTGTAATATAATAGCAGTCAGTTTCCTTCACAAGTGTGCGTTTCAGGGCCTGCCAGGGCACAGTGTCACACCAGTGCAACTCATACCTGGTGTAACAGTAGTGTAAATTTTAAAAAAATAATAATATTTTGACTGTAATAGATTGAATAGCAGTTAGTTGTCTGCCAGCGTGTGTGTCAGGCTCACAGCGTATACTGTGCCCACTTGCCCAGTGCCACCACTTATATCTGGTGTCACAATAGCTTGCATTTAACAAAAAAAATACTTTTTGGGCTGTAATATAATAGCAGTCAGTTTCCTTCACTAGTGTGCATTTCAGGGCCTGCCAGGGCACAGTGTCACACCAGTGCAACTCATATCTGGTGTAACAGTAGTCTACATTTTTTTTTAAAAAAAATACAATTTGACTGTAATAGATTGAATAGCAGTTAGTTGTCTGCCAGCGTATGTGTCAGGCTCACAGCATATACTGTGCCCACTTGCCCAGTGCCACCACTCATATCTGGTGTCACAATAGCTTGCATTTAAAAAAAACTAAACTTTTTTGACTGTAATATAATAGCAGTCAGTTTCCTTCACTAGTGTGCGTTTCAGGGCCTGCCCAGTGCCACCACTCACTCATATCTGGTGTCACAATAGCTTGCATTTAAAAACAACAAAACTTTTTGGACTGTAATATAATAGCAGTCAGTTTCCTTCACGAGTGTGCATTTCAGGGCCTGCCAGGGCACAGTGTCACACCAGTGCAACTCATATCTGGTGTAACAGTAGTGTACATTTAAAAAAATAAATAAAATGACTGTAATAGATTGAATAGCAGTTAGTTGTCTGCCAGCGTATGTGTCAGGCTCACAGCGTATACTGTGCCCACTTGCCCAGTGCCACCACTCACTCACTGGTGTCCCAATAGCATGCATTTAAAAAAAACTAAACTTTTTTGACTGTAATATAATAGCAGTCAGTTTCCTTCACTACTGTGCGTTTCAGGGCCTCCCCAGTGCCACCACTCACTCACTGGTGTCACAATAGCTTGCATTTAACAAAAAAAACTAAACTTTTTGGACTGTAATATAATAGCAGTCAGTTTCCTTCACGAGTGTGCGTTTCAGGACCTGCTAGGGCACAGTGTCACACCAGTGCAACTCATATCTGGTGTAACAGTAGTGTACATTTTTTACAAAAAATACAATTTTGACTGTAATAGATTGAATAGCAGTTAGTTGTCTGCCAGCGTGTGTGTCAGGCTCACAGCGTATACTGTGCCCACTTGCCCAGTGCCACCACTCATATCTGGTGTCACAATAGCTTGCATTTAAAAAAAACAAAACTTTTTTGACTGTAATATAATAGCAGTCAGTTTCCTTCACTATTGTGCGTTTCAGGGCCTGCCCAGTGCCACCACTCACTCATATCTGGTGTCACAATAGCTTGCATTTAAAAACAACAAAACTTTTTGGACTGTAATATAATAGCAGTCAGTTTCCTTCACGAGTGTGCGTTTCAGGGCCTGCCCATTGCCACCACTCACTCAAATCTGGTGTCCCAATAGCTTGCATTTAAAAAAAACAAAAAACTTTTTGGACTGTAATATAATAGCAGTCAGTTTCCTTCACGAGTGTGCGTTTCAGGGCCTGCCCAGTGCCACCACTCACTCATATCTGGTGTCCCAATAGCTTGCATTTAAAAAAAACTAAACTTTTTGGACTGTAATATAATAGCAGTCAGTTTCCTTCACGAGTGTGTGTTTCAGGGCCTGCCAGGGCACAGTGTAACACCAGTGCCACTCATATCTGTTGTCACAGTAGCTTGCACGCATATTACCACTAATCGAAAAAAAAAATGACAGGCAGAGTCAGGCCACCCCGCAGGGGCCGTCGCGGTCGTGGTGCTGTGATTTCCATTGGCCCTAGAATAATGCCCAGTGTTCAGAGGCCACGTACCCTGAACTTGAAAAATTCTGAGGACATAGTTGACTGGCTAAGAGAGGACACCCAATCTTCTACAGCTTCCGCTCGGAACCTCGACGCACCATCCTCCTCCAGCTTAGCTTCGGGCCCCTCTCAAGTTACCACTCGCCGCTTGCCGCCACCACCAACACTAGTACCACAGCCGCTTCACTTGGTATGTCAGAGGAGTTATTTACACATCAGTTGGAAGAAATGTGTGATGCGCAACCATTATTGCCAGAGGATATAGATAACAGGGATATGTCTCAGTCAGGCAGCATTACACACGTACGGTGTGATGATGATGATGTTGTACCCACTGCTGCTTCCTTTGCTGAGTTGTCAGATACAAGTGAAGCGGTTGATGATGACGATGTGTCCGTGGATGTCACGTGGGTGCCCGCTAGAAGAGAAGAAGAACAGGGGGAAAGTTCAGATGGGGAGACAGAGAGGAGGAGGAGGAGACGAGTTGGAAGCAGGGGGAGGTCATCACAAGGAGCTAGTGGCACAGTCAGACAGCATGCATTGGCACGCCAATCAAGTCAGCCAGACAGCACGCCAATCAACGCATGCTGTTGCCACCACCAGAATGCCGTCATTGCAGAGCTCAGCAGTGTGGCATTTTTTTGGTGTGTCTGCCTCTGACAACAGCGATGCCATTTGCAACCTGTGCCAAAAGAAACTGTGCCAAAAGAGTCGTGGGAAGTCCAACACCCACCTAGGCACAACTGCTTTGCGAAGGCACATGATCGCACATCACAAACGCCTATGGGATCAACACATGAGTACAAGCAGGACACAAACTCAAAGCCGCCATCCTCCTCCTGGTGCAGCATCTTCAGCCACGTTAACCACTGCTGTCCTCCTTGCCCCCTCTCAACCATCCGCCCCTCCGTCTCTCACCTTGAGCAGTTCCTGCTCATCTGCCCACAGTCAGGTGTCTGTCAAGGACATGTTTGAGCGTAAGAAGCCAATGTCACAAAGTCACCCCCTTGCCCGGTGTCTGACAGCTGGCTTGACTGAACTCTTAGCCCGCCAGCTTTTACCATACAAGCTGGTGGAGTCTGAGGAGTTCAAAAAATTTGTAGCTATTGGGACACCCCAGTGGAAGGTACCCGGCCAAAATTTATTTGCACAAAAGGCAATCCCCAACCTGTACTCGATTGTGCAAAAGGAATTAATGGCATGTCTGGCACACAGTGTTGGGGCAAGGGTCCATCTGACCACTGATACTTGGCCTGCAAAGCATGGTCAGGGCAGGTATATCACCTACACTGCGCATTGGGTAAACCTGCTGACGGCTGCCAAGCATGGAATGCGTGGCTCTGCAGAGGAGTTGGTGACACCGCCACGACTTGCAGGCAGGCCTGCTCCCACCTCCTCTACTCCTGCTACTCCATCCTCTTCCATAACCTCCTTGGCTGAGTCCTCTTTTGCTGCTGCATCTTGCTCCACATCAATGGCACGCCCCCGCTCCCCAGGTACTGTTCCACATCCCGGATACGGCAGTGTCACGCAGTCTTGGGGTTGACTTGCCTGAAAGCAGAGAGTCACACCGGAACCAGCACTCCTGCCCACCCTGAACGCACAGGTGGATCAGTGGCTGACTCCGCACCAACTGGAGATCAGCAAAGTGGTTTGTGACAACGGAAGAAATTTGTTGGCGGCATTGCATTTGGGCAAGTTGACACATGTGCCGTGCATGGCACATGTGTGTAATCTGATCGTACAACGCTTTGTGCATAAGTACCCAGGCTTACAGGATGTCCTTAAGCAGGCCAGGAAGGTGTGTGGCCATTTCAGGCGTTCCTACACGGCCATGGCGCACTTTTCCGATATCCAGCGGCGAAACAACATGCCAGTGAGGCGCTTGATTTGCAACAGCCCGACACGTTGGAATTCAACACTCCTAATGTTCGACCACCTGCTCCAACAAGAAAAAGCCGTTAACGAGTATTTGTATGACCGGGGTTCTAGGACAGCCTCTGCGGAGCTGGGAATTGTTTTGCCACGTTACTGGATGCTCATGCGCAATGCCTGTAGGCTCATGCGTCCTTTTGAGGAGGTGACAAACCTAGTCAGTCGCACCGAAGGCAACATCAGCGACATCATACCATTTGTTTTCTTCCTGGAGCGTGCCCTGCGAAGAGTGCTGAATCAGGCCGTAGATGAGTGTCAAGAGGAAGAGTTGTGGTCACCATCACCACCAGAAACAGCCTTATCAGCATCGCTTGCTGGACCTGCGGCAACGCTGGAAGAGGATTGTGAGGAAGAAGAGTCAGAGGAGGAATGTGGCTTTGAGGAGGAGGAAGACCAACCACAACAGGCATCCCAGGGTGCTCGTTGTCACCTATCTGGTACCCGTGGTGTTGTACGTGGCTGGGGGGAAAAACATACCTTCAGAGAGATTACTGAGGACGAGGAACAGGACATGAGTAGCTCGGCATCCAACCTTGTGCAAATGGGGTCTTTCATGCTGTCGTGCCTGTTGAGGGACCCTCGTATAAAAAGGCTGAAGGAGAACGACCTGTACTGGGTGTCCACGCTACTAGACCCCCGGTATAAGCAGAAAGTGCCTGAAATGTTACCGAATTACGGCAAGTCGGAAAGGATGCAGCAGTTCCCAAATAAATTAAAAAGTATGCTTTACACAGCGTATAAGGGTGATGTCACAGCACAACGGGAATCTAACAGGGGAAGAGGTGAAAGTAATCCTCCTCCTCCCACGACCACGCCGGAAGGACAGGACGCTTTACAGACGTGTTGTTGATGGAGGACATGCTGAGCTTTTTAAGTCCTACGCATCGCCGCAGCCCTTCGGGGTCTACCCTCAGAGAGCGACTCGACCGACAGGTAGCAGACTACCTCGCCTTAACTGCAGATTTCGACACTCTGAGGAGCGATGAACCCCTTGACTACTGGGTGTGCAGGCTTGACCTGTGGCCTGAGCTATCCCAATTTGCGATAGAACTTCTGGCCTGCCCCGCTTCAAGTGTCCTGTCAGAAAGGACCTTCAGTGCAGCAGGAGGTATTGTCACTGAGAAGAGAAGTCGCCTATGTCAAAAAAGTCTAGATTACCTCACCTTTATTAAGATGAATGAGGGATGGATCCCGAAGGGACGGACAGTGGGCGATACATTCGACTAAAAAAGGCCTGATGAGGGGGACTACTTAACACACCACTCCTATCTGGTGGCACATTAGATTGCACGCGCAGTGCCCTAAATTTGAAGTAGGAGGACCGACCAAGCATCTTTTTCCATCTCCCGCTTCCTAAAATCGATGCCTTATATACACGTCCCCTGATAGGGGACGTAACAGGGATTAAACTGATAGGAAAAGTACTACTTAACACACCACTCCTATCTGGTGGCACATTAGATTGCACGCGCAGTGCCCCAAATTTGAAGTAGGAGGACAGACCAAGCATCTTTTTCCATCTCCCGCTTCCTAAAATCGATGCCTTATATACACGTCCCCTGATAGGGGACATAACAGGGATTAAATTGATAAGAATAGTACTACTTAACACACTACTCTTATCTGGTGGCACATTAGATTGCACACGCAGTGCTCCAAATTTGAAGTAGGAGGACTGACCAAGCATCTTTTTCCATCTCCCGCTTCCTAAAATAGATGCCTTATATACATGTCCCCTGATAGGGGACGTAACAGGGATTAAACTGATAGGAATAGTACTACTTAACACACCACTCCTATCTGGTGGCACATTAGATTGCACGCGCAGTGCCCCAAATTTGAAGTAGGAGGACCGACCAAGCATCTTTTTCCATCTCCCGCTTCCTAAAATCGATGCCTTATATACACGTCCCCTGATAGGGGATGTAACAGGGATTAAACTGATAAGAATAGTACTACATAACACACTACTCCTATCTGGTGGCACATTAGATTGCAAGCGCAGTGCCCCAAATTTGAAGTAGGAGGACCGACCAAGCATCTTTTTCCATCTCCCGCTTCCTGGGTGGAGGAAGAGAGACCTTTAATGACATCAGTGAGGACAAGGAACGGGACATGGCTAGCTTGGTATCCAACCTTGTGCAAATGGGGAGTTTGCGGTTGTGCAAATGGACTGTTTGCGGTTGTTTGCGGTGCGTTAAACGGGGAGTTTGGTCTGTCACTGTGAAGCGGGCGTAACCCTTACACTACCTGATCGATACAACATCATACCTGATTTTTTAAAGCACGTTATTCCAAACAATTTAGGAATGTTAGGTGATTTATGCCCTATATGGATTAAAACCAGACTCTGCATCAACTATGTAATTTTCCATGGGAGTTTTGCCATGGATCCCCCTCCGGCATGCCACAGTCCAGGTGTTAGTCCCCTTGAAACAACTTTGCCATCACTATTGTGGGCAGAAAGAGTCCCTGTGGGTTTTAAAATTCGCCTGCCCATTAAAGTCTATGGCAGTTCGCCCGGTTCGCCGGTTCGCGAACATTTGCGGAAGTTCGCGTTCGCCGTTCGCGAACCGAAATACACAATAATCACTAATCACAATACACAATAGTAGAAAAATGGAAAGAAAAGATATTCTAAAGTACAAATATAAGTTTGAGAATAATGTCCTTAAAAGAATAACTAAAAATGAATGACATTTTCTTAAAGCATAGAGAATAACTACCTCATTTTGGGGAAAAAACTGAAAAAATTTACAGAGGAGCAATGAATCTTAAGGACCAAATTACTAAAAGCTATATAAATAAAGGACCAAGTTTGAATAATTTAAAAAAATGGTAGATGTTTTTTTTTTCCATTTGTGGTGATTGTGCAGGATGTAAGGCCACCCAAATTACCAGTAGAAATGTGTTAGAATTCAGGACACTTAAAAATAACAGTAAAAAATATCAGATCAATTCAACAATTACCATTACCTCGAAAAATCTGATTTACTTATTAACTTGCCCCTTTGGATTATGTGGTTATGTGGGCCAAACCACTTGCAAATTGAGAACTTGGATAGGTGAACACATTGATAATATAAGAAGGAAAAACCCTCAACATTCTGTATCTGAATATTTTAATAAATTCTACAATAGCGACCTATGACTATTAACGTTTCTAGGGTTAGGACGAGTTACATACTTTTGAGGAGTGGGGGGAGAGGATTACTTGACACAACTATGCAAAAGGGATTTAAAATGGATGTTTGAGTTGAACACCCTAACTCCAGTGAGTCTTAATATAGATTTTGATGTTAAAGTTTCCTTTATATATATATTTAATAGTCGTGGATTCCAACAATTTAAGTGTTTTATCTTTTACCAATGGATATTTTATATCTGTGTAAAAAATGATATTTTATGACATTTGCTGTATCGTTTTATTCTTAAAATATATATATTTTTTCCTTTTCACTATTATTTAGTTATGTAAAAATTTTTTTATGATTGGACATTCGCCAAACCCAATGATGCGATTGAACATTCGCCAAACCGAATGCTGATTGGATATTTACCAAAATCGAATGATGATTGAAGATTCGCCAAAATCCAATGAAAGTGGGTTTCTCAAAGAAACTTTGGGAGGGGATTTAAGGGGATTTGTTTCTCATTGATAAAGACCACATATGAAATGCGTTATGCTTGTGCATATGTGGATGATTTCAAGCATACATTTAAGATTTTATTTATATTTCAATAAATTTGCTATACTTTATTTTAACGACCTATTTTCTGTATCTCACCTCATAACCTACATTGGAATATTGAGGAAAATTCAGAAAACACTTACTGATGGAAATACTGAGCACTTCCACAAATTGATGATCGATTGATATACTGCCAACGCACTACTATCAAACAGAGCCGATATTGTTGGCTCCATAATTTGTAAATGCAACCAGTATACATGTGTACATAATACACTAAACTTAATATACTATGAGAAGTTTTCTCCTCTATCAATTCAGATACCCAATTTTTTATTTGAATTACCCATAAGAAGGAAGGGATAATATCTTTTTTTTTTTTAGACATTCTTTATTTATGAGAGATTTTTCAAGTAAGGAAGGGGTACAGAAAAAAGGAAAGGGAGGGGACGGGCGGGGGAAACAAACATCAAATTGCAAAGAATGACATACATCGGCTCAGTATATCGAGCCCAGCATTGATACATAGTCGAGTATAATGTTTCACCAATGACATTGTCACAATCAATGTACAGCGTGTCCGCCTAAGCGGGTTGTGGTTGGCGATGTGGGGCACCTTCCTCGGGTGTAAAATGTATTACAGGCGCGTCTATAGCTGTCAGGTGAGTCAAAGGTTGGGTATAGGAGGGGGTGGCTGGGTCTGGGAACTAATCTTCGTCATAGGGATATGGGTCGGGGTAGCAGGCGAGGGTATCAGGCGTCTCCTGGGGGGCCGGGAATACGGGGTCAGGCCCGTCCCCGTGCAGTATAGGACGTCCAGGGGTACCATTGGAGGGCGCACTTGTCCGAGCGCTCCCGCAGGGACGCAGTTAGCATTTCCATCCCACGGATCTCCTCAACCTTGTCGACCCATTGCTTGTAAGTGGGTGCCGCCTGGCTTTTCCAAAGCAGCGGGATAAGGCTTTTCGCAGCAGAGAGCAGGTGTATTGTGAGGGATTTTTTGTACTGTTGAATGGGCATGGATGTGTGGTGGAGGAGCATTGCCAATGGCAAGAATGGGAGGTCTGTGTCCGTGATTTCCTTAATTTTGTCGTGTATCATGTGCCAGTATGGAGCTATGCGTGGGCAAGACCACCAGATATGAAGGGTGGTGCCCAGGGCGGAGTGGCATCTCCAGCAGTCGCCAGAGGTTGTACCGTGCATGTGTCTGAGCACTTCTGGGGTTCTATACCATCGCGTGAGTAATTTGTAGCTCATCTCCTGGTATTTGGAGCTAATGGAGCATTTGTGGGTTAGGAGAAAGACTTTGCCCCACTCCTGGGCAGTCAAGCGCGTGTCCGTCTCCCGCTCCCACCTGTCCGTGAACCCCAGTGGGCCCTCATTGTCCGGTGTCAGTAGGCGTACGTAGAGGTGGGATACAGCGTGATCAAGGTGTTTTCTGTCGGTGCACAGTTGTTCGAAGTCGGTCAGTTGTCTGTGAATGTGGTCTTTGCCTTGAATATTTGTGTAGTATGTCTTCACCTGGTGATAGTGGAACGCGTCTATCAGGGTCGGTTGCTGGGTCGATATGACATCGGGTAACGGTTTAAGGGCTCTGTCTGCGATCCACTGATGCAGGTAGAGCCAGTCCGTCTGGTGAAAATTTCGCATTGCCGCGGGGGTGAGACCGTCCGCGAGAGACGGGTTATGTGTGATCGGGGTCAGTGGGTTAGGTGATGTGGTGAGCCTGTGCGTGAAGCGTAGTGAACACCATACCCTAAGGGTGGCGTCTATGAGGGGATTTTGGAGTCGGAGCTCAGAATATGTAAGGGAGCCAAGCCAGAGTCTAGCAGGGATCGTACCGCGGGATTGCTGTACCTCCATGGACACCCATCTCCTGGCACCCGTGTTCGCGTGCCAGTCCACCACCCTTTGTAGATGTGTGGCCTGGTAGTATCGTTGCACGGAAGGTAGTCCGGCCCCCCCTGCTGACTTTGGGCGTTCCAGGGTGGCTCTGCGAATGCGGGAAGCGGAGCGGTTCCATACAAAGCTACGGATGTCTCTGGCCAGTGTACGGAAGAACGATTGCGGGATCGCGACAGGTAATGTCGTGAAAAGATATAGTAGTCTGGGGAGGACATTCATTTTCAGGGCTTGTATGCGGCCGAACCAGGTGAGATACATTGGGGACCAACGTAGAAGGTCCTTTTGGATAATTGCGAGTAGGGGGGGAAAGTTCATCGGGTAGAGTTGTGCGAGATCTCTCGGTAGCCAAGTGCCCAGGTACCGTAGTCTATCTGGTCGCCAAGAGAAGGCGAACTCTGAGCTCAACCGATCAACCAGCTCGGTGTTATCGAGTAGAGGCAAGGCCTCTGACTTGGTCATATTCAATTTCAAGTTGGAGACTCGATGAAAATCGCGGAACGCTTTGAGGAGGTTAGGGATGGAAATTAAGGGTTGTTCCAGGAAGAACAACATGTCATCAGCATAGGCGGCAAGTTTGTGTTCCTCTGCTTCCAGAGTCACCCCCGTAATACCCCCGTCCCGTCTGACCGCCTCCAGGAAAGGTTCTAGAGAGAGGGCAAACAGGAGGGGGGACAGGGGACAACCTTGCCGCGTGCCATTGCTGATGGGGAAGGGATAATATCTATTATACACTGAACAAAATTATAAACGCAACACTTTTGTTTTTGCCCCCATTTTTTCATGTTTTTCAAGTTGAACTCAAAGATCTTTTTCTATGTACACAAAAGGCCTATTTCTCTCAAATATTGTTCACAAATCTGCCTAAATCTGTGTTAGTGAGCACTTCTCCTTTGCCGAGATAATCCATCCACCTCACAGGTGTAGCTGTCATCATGATCCGTGGCTCCAGAATATCCCCAAGGGTCAATTTTTAAGACTAAAAAGAAACTGCTCAGACCACACAGATTTTATTGCACAGTTGTCAATTTTAAAACAACAATTTTTACAAAAGGGATATAGTGAAGAAAAACTTCAGAAAGATATAGATAAAGTAAGAGATTTGGACAGAGCCCAGTTATTAAATTATAAAAAGAGGAATCAAAATATACAAACTAAGCAAATCCCGTTGATCTTTGATTACTGTAGTAATATAGGGTCATTAAAAAGGATCATAAAGAAAAATTGGAACATTTTAACCCCTTAAGACCGCAGCCAAATGTACAAGTTGTACATATGAAAAAAATATACAAAAATGGGAGAAAATAAGATTTTTTTAAATTGTTTTAGTTCTACGTGACATTCTAACTGTGAATGTCATAATACTGTTTGCTTTTACTGCAATACAATACACATATTTGTATTCAGCGATGTCTCACATGTAAAACAGTACCCCCTATGTACAGGTTTTATGGTGTTTTGGGAAGTTACAGGGTCAAATATAGCGTGTTACATATTTCAGTTTTTTCACATTGCAATTCGCCAGATTGGTTATGTTGCCTTTGAGACCATATGGTAGCCCAGGAATAAGAATTACCCCCATGATGGCATACCATTTGCAAAAGTAGACAACCCAAGGTATTGCAAATGGAGTATGTCCAGTCTTTTTTAGTAGCCACTTGGTCACAAACACTGGCCAAAGTTAGTGTTAATATAGTGAACTCTAATCCCAGAGGGATCCTGAAAAAGGGGATAATTTTTTAGCTCCAGGCTATCAGGAGGAATTTCCGAGCCTACGGACGAGATATCAGACTCGCAATCCAAGAGGAGGGGTGAGGAGGAGGAGGTATTAGTTGATATTCAGGTACTAGAACGCAAGCCTCAGATCAGCAATCTGTCCTCTCGAACACTAACTGTCGACCAAAATGTCGTTCTGGGGAAGGGTCTCACATTTGTACCTACACCACCTTTTGACAAGTTTGGTTGGATTAGGGACCTCCATCTTTTCGTTAGAAAGTTGGCTTTACACAAATTCCACTCTGTTCAGAACGAAAGAAGGCCAGAGACCTCGGACTTGCACCAAAAGATTATCAATGCCTCACCACCCTGCTAGCTCTCTTGGATGAAAGTGATTCAAACACTATACTCAATCGCACGGGTCTAAAGCCAAAGAGTCGCTATACACCTAACTTTGCGAGTTTTAGGAATATTGAGCTGTTCTTAGAGGCGGCTAAAACTGAGATTGAAAAAAATCAATCTCAAATCTCTCCGCATCCATTCAAGGGATAATCTCCTTAGGCGGAAACAACGTGCATTAAAAACTCTACAAGATGACTTTGATATCATCATTAAACCCGCCGACAAGGGGGGAAATATCGTGGTGATGGATGTGGATAAATATCTCGGAATGGCTGAACAGGTCCTCAGGGACACTGAGACATACACAGTTCTCAAGTACAATCCTACGAATGACTTCCTATCTAAGTATAGGGAGATATTGGAAGATGGTCGCAGTGGGGGGTTGCTGTCGGGTGACGAGTTCAAATTTATTCTTACTCGTCACCCAAAAATAGTAACCTTCTACTGCTTACCTAAAGTTCACAAGAACTTGGAGGCACCCCCAGGACGTCCTCACAGGGGTTGACAACCTCACACAAAATTGCAGCCTGCATATTGACAGAGTTCTAAGACCTTTTGTGGAAACCTTACCTTCCTATATTAGGGATACCAAGCAAGCTTTAAATAGACTTTCGAATTTCAAATTTTCCCCCACTGTCCAACTATGCAGTCTGGATGTCGAATCACTCTATTCCTCCATACCTCATGATAGAGGAATTGAACATGTGGGTTTCTTTCTTGATCAAAGAGCTCCTAGGGATGATTTACATACGGCCTTTCTTCTACGTCTCCTTAAGTTTATTTTGTCACACAACTACTTTTTGTTTATCAATCGTATATACCACCAGGTGAGGGGTACTGCTATGGGGACGGCCTGTGCCCCCTCATATGCGAACCTTCACCTGGGTTGGTGGGAACATCAGATCCGTAACTCAGATATGTTGAGAGAATACTTACCTACGGTCCTATGGTGGGGTCGCTATATCGATGACATCCTTATTGTCTGGCAGGGCACCCCCCGGGAATTCTCAGATATGGTAGTACTACTTAACCATAATGATGAAAGTCTTCGATTTACATCTGAATTCGGAGGACGTTCCATAAATTTTCTTGATGTGACTATTAGTATTAGCGAAGATGGCACATTTCATTCCACGTTGTTTAGAAAACCCACGGCAACTAATTCTCTCCTACACTGGACTAGTCACCATCCGCGACCCCTCAAGGAGGGTATTCCGGTGGGCCAGTATCTTCGTCTTCAGAGAAATTGTAGTGACATCCAGGACTTTACAATGAAAGCGAAACAACTTCGGAAACACTTCAAGGAGAAGGGCTACCCAAATCGCTGTTTGAAAAGGGCATATAAAAGAGCACTCCAAACTGAGAGGAGTGACCTACTGTGTGACCTTCCGAAAAAGAATATCAACAAGGATGCTGGAAATATCCGTATGCTTGCAACATTTGATGTAGGGTGGCCAGAAGTACGGAAGTCACTTGAGAGATTCTGGCCTATCCTACTAAATGATGTACATCTTAAGGATGCTCTAAGCCCACATGTTAATATTACAGCTAGACGGGGACGGAATATTCGTGACTTATTGGTACTTAGTCATTTATCCACTAAACCACAGCCTAGTGCCACTTGGTTGGGTACCCCTCCAACTGGCACATATGGCTGCGGTAGATGTGTAGCCTGTAAGTTTATCCTTAAAGACTCCAAGACTGTTAGCGATAGCAAAGGACAAGGTTCCTTTAAAATTAAACGTTTTTTTAATTGTAATACAAAGGGCCTTGTATACCTGCTATCGTGTACGTGTGGACAGAAATATGTGGGGAAAACTTTTAGGGCCTTTAAAGACAGGATCATGGAGCATGTAAGATCCCCTAGGAATCGTCTCGAAACACTTATCTCGAGATACCTTAGAGAATACCACCATGGGGACTCTAATAACCTTAGGTTCTGTGGACTAGAATTGGTAAAAAGGACCCCTAGACATGGAGACTTCGACAAAACCCTAAGACAGAGGGAATCTAGGTGGATATATGAACTGAAGACACTCCAACCCTTAGGTTTGAATGAGGGCTTCTCCTTTGCCCCCTTCATATAACCACTATTTTTGAAGTTGGTCTCTATATGTTCTGTTGATATATACATATATATTTTTCTTTCTTTTTCATTTTTTCTTTACTAAAACAACCAGCTGTATTGAAGGCTTTATTCTTTACCACTCTTTTTTGTCTTTTTGTAATGTATATATTTTAATTTATTTGTAAAATGTAATATTAATTTATTATCTTTATTTTTCTTTAATTCCCCTTCTCTTAATCTCCACTACCTACCCTTTCCCGAATGGCTCTATTTTTAGCCGTCATATATTTGCCGGAAAACATTGAAGTACCTACTAATTTGAATATGGGCATATTCCCCTACTTAAGTTTAATAATGGCCATAAGTTTTCTGGGCAACTTTCCACTTATATATAGACCGTGACGAGATTGCACGGAATTTCCAATTCACTCCCTGTGCTAAGTTCTTGCGCATGCGCCGATATCGGTGTTCTGACATGCGCACTAACTGCACAGTTAGTTCATGTACTATATGGGGCTCTGTCCGGTGCGCATGCGCGGATATTTTGGCATGACATACGCAGTAACTACAACCCCTCCCCACGAGATGGACAGACAGCACTGGTTACTCTCGCGACCAATGACGGCAGATGGGAGGTGTGTAGGAGATATTTAAATAGATGAAGGGGGAGACTTAAGTTGGTTTACTTTACTTTGCTCTTGAGAAAGGTGGTTAGTCCGCCGAAACGCGCGTCGGGCTTTTCCGATGCTTAATCGTTGATTTTTATTTAACTCTAGTGAACTCATATTGGCAGTGTGTTACACGTTATTTGGGCTGGTCGGCCTTGGTTACAATGTGTTAGGGAGATTGGGCTTTCTATATGGAGCTATTCTAGGTAGAGTTATCCAGCTTCTGTAAAGCTTGGACTCCCTTTGAGGTTACTCCTACTTGATATTCTTTTCTCCTATTACATGCCCTCCTCTATCCTTTCGATTTCCATTATTTTTGTGTAACTCTGCACTTTCTGCTTATTTGGTCCTTAGTGAAGACCTGCAAGGTTTAGTTTATATTGCAACAATTACCTTTAGCAACAACTCTGTTATGAGTTGGACTGCTACATGGTCTAGGGATTGATACAGCTATATCTTTGCAGTTATCAGGAATCATTTATCTATGAGTTCCTAGGTGTTTTGTTTTTACCTAGTTGTTTAAAATAAAGTTTATTTATTTTCTTGTTAAGACGTTGTTTTGGGGTGGTTTGAAGGAGATCAGCCCGTTTGGATACGGGGTGGTCTTACCTTCACCCTTTTTTTTCTCTTCATTTTCTCTATAGCGCCATCAGATTCCGCAGCGCTGTACAAAGGGTGGACTAACAGACATTTAATTGTAACCAGAAAACTGGACGTACAGAAACAGAGAGGTGGAGGGCCCTGCTCAATGAGCTTACATTCTAGAGGGAGTCTGTGTGATGGAGGCACAGAGCAGCGGGGAGCAACGTTCTCTTGATTTAAAGAATAACAAACATGCACATTGCCACCTTGGGATCTTTATTGTTTGGTAAACAGCAGACACTGGGAATCTTGCCATATGTCTAGAATCTCCTCTAATCTGTTAACAGCTGCTCACCTGACACTTCTGTTTTACCCTCCGATGTATTCAACAAACAAAAAAATAATAGAAAAATAGAATCAACTGCTAGTCACCTACTCAGCCTCAGGATTCAATCCTGAAAGCTAATTAAGATTACGTCAGAGGACACTTAATCACTACTTTTATTTACTATGGAGGGATTTAAAGCATGAACCTGCATTAGGCACAGAAGCCACTAGAGGGCAGTGTCTCCCGTACACACAGAGGAGGATAATAACTAGTCAATCATGACGGTTTATTCCAAGCGAACCGATCTAACAAGCCAAGCTTTATGTAATCTCAACACTGACATCGCGCAGGGTCCTCTGTATAACCCACTGCTGACCCGGCCTCGTAGCTAGCGGCATAGTTTATATGAGGCCATGTTCACTCAGGGTTATAGTTAGGGCTAGACAGGAATATGATAACTTGACATATGCATAGTCGCCTTTCCAGTATATGCGTGATAAACCCCAAACCCCGTCCCCACAAATACTCAGACACCTTTATGTGGGAAAGTATCACAGCTTTATTAACATGTAAATAATTTAAAATAATTTAAGCTCATTGTCACATTAACATAACATATCCCCCAACTACTTTAACAATACTATGCCAGACAATGACCCACAACACAATAAGTAAAACCGCATTATAACATAATTAACATGTAAACATAACAATTGCCTCCAAGGGCATGACATAATTAAATTGCCACCGAGGGCCTGGTTACCAGCTTTCTTCCATGTAGGGGCATACCGAGATACACCCTACACACACCAGGCTCGGAGCTACCTACGAGCTCGAACCTACCAATACTCTTTCCAATCAAAATGGTGTTAGCGAACCAAACTATTTTCCCTCAGGACAAACAATCCTAAACCCCAATTTCTCTATCCATCCCCCGCCATAGCTCTTAGCTCGACACCCTGAGCTACCTAAGCGCCCCCCACCAAATACAACGCTCACTGACAACCTTCCTGAAACCCTAATAAAAAAAAATCCAACCCCACGTCTGACAGATGCACCCCATCTGGCCTGTAAAACCTGCCAACTGAGCTTCCAACTCCCGATGCCTAACAACCACTCCACCCAAATGCTTAACGTAAGTCGTCATAACTTTATTTACCGTCCCCCTACTCTTCGCCACCGCCTGGTGGTCCCTGTCATGGCGCCACTGCAACCTCGGGACCATCTCTGACCATACGACAACCATGCCAGGGACCACCTGCCTCAACCTTTCCAAATCCTTCTTCATCCCCGAGATCAAAGCCCTCTGTGAAATCAAGCCTAAGTTATTCCCACCGGCATGAAACAGAATAATATCAGGCACTCTGTCAGGGACCAGGAACCAGACAGAGACAGAACTAGATGCAAAAACACCTTTATTAATAAATGACAAATAAATAACCAAAAGCAAAGTCCAGGAATCAAGCAGGGGTCAGTCACCAGAGCGGGTAGTCAGACAAGCCAGGATCAGGAGCACGGAGAGCAGCGGAGTCAGGAACAAGGCCGGAGTCAGGAACAAACAGGAAACACAGGAACAAGGAGACTTCTGGGGAACAGGAAACCATGCAAGGGCAAGGAGGTTCTGGGATTTGCTGCTTAAAAAGGCTGAACTGATTAGCAGCAGGGTTGATTACTGGCAACATACTGAAGGAGCTGATCGTTAATTACAGCTGAAAACTCAGTCACTGAAAAAAGGAAGGGTTGCTGTTTAAAACAGCAAAGAAACCCTGACACTCAGGCACACCCCTTGCCAACTTTTTCTCTTCTTCCTCCTTCTCGCATCTTTTTTATCCTCTTCTTTCATGTCCAAGTACTCGTCTAGAGGAAGAAGAGAAAAAACCTCCACAAATTCACCTTTCCATATCCTCTCTATCACCTGAGGTGACAGTCCAAGGGCCCCGTGAAGGAGACGTGAACATTCTGCCCAGCTGCATCCAGAATGTCCCCCACCAAGTCTACCCTCTCCGCACCTAATTCAAAGATGACCGTCGCTGATGAAACCCCCGTCTCCCCTGTGGAGCTGCCACTGGTCTCTGGAACCGCCACCTTCTCTTTCCTGCCACTTTCCTGCCTAGGCGCCCACACCTGCCCACAACTAATGCTGGCCCTTGTACCCTCACTCAGAGAATCCAGAAAATACTTTAGACCCTCTAAAACGTCTCCAGAAGGTTTAACAGCAGATAACTCACCACCAGGGGATCTCAAATTACGCTCCTGGGTAGCCGCCCTGTGGGACCCATGCCATGGTGGCACGCCTTCTCCCTATGGTCACTCCGGGATCTATAGGATGACCCCTGCTATCTAGCACCCCTGGGAGGGCCTGTCGTGGCATGCCTGAGTGCGGCGCTCCGTGCCCACCTGTGATGGGGGTCTAATGGGTGTGGAAGCCCGCCTATCCGTGTCCCAACTCGGGTCCCCCTCACTGGACTCTCTCCTAGGGCCGCCTCTACCGACGCTAGATGAACTGCACGCTGACCTGCAAGGCGGCCCCTGGACAATATGTGCTCCCGGGACCTGCTTGGAGAAGCCTGTCGATGCCCACTTTCTTTAGGGGACCTAGCCATTGCCTGGGTGCCTGGTGCTCGCTTTCCACCGCTCGCTTGCTGCCCCTGGACGTGCGACCCCTTGGGATGGGGGACGACTCACCCAATGTGTCTCCAGCTGGAACCTCCTCTCCGTCCTGACAAACAGCACTCCCAGCACCTCCATTGCCTACTGCAAAGCCCACCGTGGCTGTCCCAGCCAGTCTCCACCCAGCCACTTGTGGTGCTTCTGGCTTGAATGCGGCCCGAACCCGGCAACCTGGACTCCCGTTCGCGGTCCTAACTCTCCTCCAGGCTGCGACCCAAACGTGCTGCAGTTTCCTGACCTTCCTGTTCGCGGCCCGAACTGGCCTCCTGGTCGTGGCCCGAACGTTCGGCAGAACTTACACTCGCCAGTTCGCGGCCCAAACGTGTTCTCCAACCTGAACAAGTCTGTTCGCGGCCCAAACGTACTCCAACCTCTGAGTTCGCCTGTCCGCAGCCCGAACCTTCACCACCTCCAGCCGATTCCTGTTTGCGGCCCGAACGCACCTCTCATTCGTGGCCAGAACGGTTTCAGTCTCATTCCCAGGGATGTGCACAGACCGTGCAGCCTGCACGGCGACGCCGTCCATGACCTCCCAAACTCCTGCTGATCCCAGCAGCCTCCGACCTCGCTCCCAGGGGCGGGGTCACCCTTCTCCTCCCGGTGGAGCCAGTGCCAGGGCTCATTCGTTGCCTCGGTCTGGTCCGACGAGTGAGACGACCAGGGATCCAGAAGCCGAAGACCCAGATGGGAACAGGGCGTCTCCCAGATGCTCCCAGAACCAGGAAACACCGCACGGACACCAGCCAGCCAATCCTCCATTCTTCCAACAGCAGCATCTGCAAGACACAAGAAAGAGACACCACACAGCCTGCACAAAACAGGTAAGTGAGGATTAATTAAGATGGTCCCTACTCTAAAATGGACACTGAGAAAGATAGATAGAAAGAGAGAGAAATAGAAAGAGACAGACATATAGATAGATAGATAGATAGATAGAAAGATGGAGGGATATACCAATAGGTATGGATAGATAAGTAGGTAGCTAGACAGACAGAAAGATAAATAGATAGATAGATAATTGATGACTTGATGATAGATAAATAGATAGATACAGGGCTGTCTTTAATGCGGGGCAAATAGGGCAGCTGCCCCGGGCCTAGTTGCTCCTGGGGGGGCCCCAGAGCAGCTGCCCCGTGATTTGCACAGCCCCCATGGACCAGGCCCGCACACTAAGGAGGCCCTCCGGATGGCCCATGCACTAAGGACCACCCAGTGGGCATGTGTCAGCAGGGGCCCGGTTGGGCACTGTGGCACTTAAACAGCACGATCAGGCCTTTTCCTGTTCGGCAGGCGGCTGGGAGGAAGTGAGTGCCGTGCATCACTTCCTCCCACCGGAGAGCAGAGCCTCGCGGGAAGAGGAAGGCGGGGAGGAGGGGAGTTCCAGAAGATAACTCCCAACTGCTTCAGCCTGCCACTGGACCCCAGGGAAACCACCTTCCAGTCAGTATGTCTGTGTGTATGTCAGTATGCCTATGTGTGTGTGTCAGTATGTCTGTCTGTGTGTCTGTGCCAGTATGTCTGTCTGTGCGTCAGTATGTCTGTCTGTGTGTGTGTGTCAGTAAGTCTGTCTGTGTGTGTCAGTATGTCTGTCTGTGTCTGTGTGTGTATGCCTGTGTATGCCTGTGTGTGTGTGTGTCAATATGTCTGTGTGTATGTCAGTATGCCTGTGTGTGTGTGTGTCAGTACGTCTGTCAGTGTATGTGTCTGTGTGTGTTTCAGTATTTCTGTTAGTATATGTGTGTGTGTCAGTATGTCTGTCAGTGTATGTGTCTGTGTGTGTCAGTATGTTTGAATGTGTGTCAATATGTCTGCCAGTATATATTTGTGTGTCGGTGTATGTGTGTGTCAGTATGAATCTGTGAATGTGTCAATATGTCTATCTTTGTGTGTATGTGTCAGTGTGTCTGTCAGTGTATATGGATGTGTAAGTATGTTTTGAATCTCTTTACATTAGTTCCCCCACTGCATTGGGGTGAAAAGTGTTATTGGAGGTTGGGTGTAATTGGGGTGGGGCGGGGGAGAGGGGGGAAGAGTTCAGGGCCCATGGGGCCCCAAGAAAATGCTTTGTCCTGGGTCCTATTCATATTATAGACGGCCCTGGATAGATAACAGATGAATTGATAGATAGATAGATAATAGATGGATAGATAGATAACAGATTAATTAGATAGACAGATAGATAGTGGATGGATAGATTAATAGACAGATAGATAGAAAACAGATGAATTGATAGATAGCTAGATTGATAGATAGCTAGATTGATAGATAGATAGATATTATTGTAGATGCACATTGATTATAAGCCATTCATGTTGTAGAGGCAGTTTGCAGCAGGCATCATGTCAATGTAAACATTCCGATGTCAGAATGTATCTCTGAGGAAGCCAAACGGTGCACGATGCCTCCCCAGGACGGATTGTCACATGCTGTGTGTGCCTGTGTTAGCCAACTTCCTCCTTTACGTTTTCAGCAAAAGTAGAAGAATTCAACATATTATGTGACAACAGGATGTGGTGAAAGCTCAGAGTGCAGAGCATACCCGCAGAGCCTCCCCTTCGTCCTGCTGACAGCACCCCTCCCTCAGACAGAGATAGCCTGCAGGATGGTAAGATGGACTTTCTTTATTATTTCTTTATAAAGTCCCTGCAGCTTCCACAGCACTCTACAGTGTAACAAGATTCCCAACAGGCTGCCTCGCAGGAAACATTGTATAAAATAGAACAGAAATCAAACAGATTCAACGTGCTATAAACATGGAGTTTGCTTGTGTGAGCTGACAATCTACCCTGCTGAGTAAGTCCACGAATGTCTCTCTGACTGTATAGACCTACTCAAAATACCTTGCACAGCCTTAGAAAACCTACTGAGAACAAAGTATTCCCTCGCCCAGCCTTAGAAAACCAACTGAGAACAATGTATCCCCTCACACAGCCTTAGAAAACCTACTGAGAACAATGTATAACATCACACAGCCTTAGAACAGCCTACTAAGAACAATGTATCCCCTCACACAGCCTTAGAAAACCTACTGAGAACAATGTATAACATCACACAGCCTTAGAACAGCCTACTAAGAACAATGTATCCCCTCGCATAGCCTTATATAGACCTACTGAGAACAATGTATCAACTCACACAGCCTTAGAAAACCTACTGAGAACAATGTATCACTTCGCACAGCCTTAGAAAACCTACTGAGAACAATGTATCACTTTGCCCAGCCTTAGAAAACCAACTGAGAACAATGTATCAACTCACACAGCCTTAGAACCGACTACTAAGAACAATGTATCCCCTCGCACAGCCTTAGAAAACCTACTGAGAACAATGTATCAACTCACACAGCCTTAGAAAACCTACTGAGAACAATGTATCACCTCACACAGCCTTAGAAAACCTACTGAGAACAATGTATCACCTCACACAGCCTTAGAAAACCTACTGAGAACAATGTATCCCCTCACACAGCCTTAGAAAACCTACTGAGAACAATGTATCCCCTCACACAGCCTTAGAAAACCTACTGAGAACAATGTATCACCTCGCACAGCCTTTGAAAACCAACTGAGAACAATGTATCCCCTCACACAGCCTTAGAAAACCAACTGAGAACAATGTATCCCCTCACACAGCCTTAGAAAACCTACTGAGAACAATGTATCAACTCACACAGCCTTAGAACAGCCTACTAAGAACAATGCATCCACTCGCACAGCCTTAGAAAACCTATTGAGAACAATGTATCACCTCACACAGCCTTAGAAAACCTACTGAGAACAATGTATCACCTCGCACAGCCTTAGAAAACCAACTGAGAACAATGTATCACCTCGCAAAGCCTTAGAAAACCAACTGAGAACAATGTATCAACTCACACAGCCTTAAAACAGCCTACTAAGAACAATGCATCCCCTCGCACAGCCTTAGAAAACCTACTGAGAACAATGTATCACCTCACACAGCCTTAGAAAACCAACTGAGAGCAATGTGTCAAGTCACACAGCCTTAGGAAATTTACCAAAATCTTCAACAAACTACCAGATTATTGTTCTTCTGCTTGAATAACTGTTTATTCCTGATTGTACAATGCACTTTGAACAATATATGCTTTGTAAAATCTGTGGGTGGCAGTAGTTGGAGGGTCACATCATTTCAGAAAGACAGTTCCTTGTAGACATTTGGTGGGTGGCAGCAGTTGATGGTGAGTAATGTAATCTCTAAAGGCAGTTGATGAATAATGTAATCTCTGAGTGGCAGTTGATGGTGAGTATTATAATCTCTGAGGGCTGTTGATGGCGATAGTATAATCTCTGAGGGCAGTTGATGAGTAATGTAATCTCTGAGTGGCAGTTGATGGCGAGTAATGTAATCTCTGAGGGCAGTTGATGGTGAGTAATATAATCTTTGAGGGCAGTTGATGGTGAGTAATGTAATCTTTGAGGGCAGTTGATGGTGAGTAATGTAATCTCTGAGGGCAGTTGATGGCGAGTAATATAATCTCTGAGGGCAGTTGATGGCGAGTAATGTAATCTCTGAGGGCAGTTGATGGTGAGTGATGTAATCTCTGAGTGCAGTTGATGGTGAGTAATGTAATCTCCGAGGGCAGTTGATGGTGAGTAATGTAATCTCTGAGTGGCAGTTGATGGTGAGTAATGCAATCTCTGAGGGCAGTTAATGGTGAGTAATGTAATCTCTGAGTGGCAGTTGATGGTGAGTAATATTGTAGCGGAGAGCTGATTTCTCGCAGCTATTCTCCACTTTAGATCCAAGGAAGGCTCAGGAACAAGTCATTAGTAAATCCACAGCAGAGTTTCCAGCAGGTAAAACGGTACAGCAATATCCCCACAGCACTCCCAATAACTGGACGACACACAGTTTCAGGAGTAGAACTAGCAATCGTTTATTCCAGGGTTTCTTATAAAGCCTGCTCCCATGCAAGGGAGGGAACTACAACAATTATGATAGTAACCAATAACATTCTTGTTACCTCCCACACATCTCCTCCCCTCAGAGTGGGTCATAATCCCCTTAAGTTGTACAGTAGTTTACCCCAAACTTGGATGTACCTCTAAAATATCATATAGCTTTAATATCAGGGTACCGCTGGGTAGCCCTGATCTGGGTGAATATAATATCCAAAATTCACCCAGATCGGACCAGGGGTTCGGCAGTTACCGGCAAGTGAAGTTTGACCGACCGCACACGAGTTGGTATCCGAAAAGGGTTCCATGAGAATGGGCCCTGCGGTCGGTCTCCGTTCAGTAGTTAAAATAGACATTTACAATTGCCATCCACATTTACATTCGCCTAGATAGTGATTCCCTCATTCGGTACTTTATTACTACCGAATGGGGATTCGTTATGTCTCTCCGTTCGGCAGTTACGGAGCTCTGGAGGTCTCAGCGGTGTTTGGTTGTCTGAGTGTCCGATTTGAGTTCCAGGCACTCGACGACCAAACACCGCTGGGATTTTCATGCGTAAGATGGCCGCCGCCACGTGTACGCATGCCGAATGGCGGCCACCCAGACACAAGGTTAATGCCGGTTAACTTGTGGTTTGGGAAAGAATGTGAGCCTTAATTGCTGGCACACTTCTCTCCGGGGTGGCCCCTCCGTTCGGTAGTTTCCATACGTATGTAGTACGGATGGAAACTACCGAATACATATAATTCACATAATAAACAGACGAACAGCAATTTTAACATAGGGAAAAATTATACGGACACAGTCACACAGGCATTTTGCAGGACAGGCTTACTGCATTCCGCTACACTGCTCCCCCTTGCCCACAAGCCGGCATACACAGTCTGATCCACCACGGATCGGCTTGGGGATGACCGGGGTGCTCACGGATCATTTCTCCAGATCAGTTTGTCGCGACAACCCGTCGGCGTTTCCATTTTGCTTACCCGGGCGGTATTGAATGTTAAAGTCAAAAGGCTGTAGCGCCAAACTCCAGCGCAGCAGCCTGGCATTGTCCCCCGCCACCCGGTTCAGCCAGACTAACGGGTTGTGATCCGTGAGCAGCGAAAAAGCCTGTCCATACAAATAGGGTTGCAATTTCTTCAAGGCCCACACCACAGCCAGGCATTCCTTCTCGATGGCGGCGTAGCTTACTTCCCGGGGTAAAAGTTTGCGACTGATGTAAGCCACGGGGTGTTCTCCGCCATCGGCCCCGACTTGGCTTAATACTGCCCCCAATCCAAACATAGAAGCGTCTGTGTGGACAAGAAAACGTTTAGTTGGATTGGGAGCGGCCAAGACAGGGGCATTAACAAGTGCATCTTTCAAGTTTTGGAAGGCCTGCTCACACTCCGGGGTCCAGGTTACTTGGCGGGGAAGGTTTTTACGGGTCAGGTCAGTGAGGGGTTTGGCCAGGGCACTATAATTGGGGACAAACTTCCGATAATACCCTGCTGTCCCTAAGAAGGCTAACACCTGGGTTTTAGTCGTCGGGGTAGGCCACTGGGATACCGCCTCTACTTTGGCGGGTTCCGGCTTCTGCTTACCACAGCCCACTCGGTGGCCCAGGTACTGTACCTCGGCCATCCCGATACTACACTTAGCTGGCTTTAGGGTCAAACCAGCCTCCCTGATCCTGTCTAGGACCGCTCCTATATGGGCCAAGTGTTCCTGCCAGGTATCGCTAAATATGGCAATATCATCGAGATATGCGCAGGTATAGTCTTGGAACCCATCTAGGAGACGGTCCACCATCCGCTGGAAGGTAGCTGGCGCGTTTTTCATCCCAAACGGCATGACCTTAAATTGGTACAGGCCGAATGGGGTGACAAAGGCGGACTTGGGGATGGCGTCCGGGGCCAGGGGAATCTGCCAATATCCTTTGCACAGATCAATCGTGGTAAGGTATTGCCCCCTGGCCATCCGGTCTAGTAACTCATCGATCCTAGGCATCGGGTATGCGTCGGATACGGTCTTCTCATTCAGTCTCCTGTAGTCCACGCAAAAGCGGGTCGTGCCGTCCCGCTTTGGTACGAGGACCACTGGAGATGCCCAGGGACTATCTGAGGGCTCAATCACTCCTAACTGTATCATCTCCTCAATTTCTTTGCGCATATTCTCCCGGACCGCTTCAGGGATGCGGTACGGGGTCTGGCGCATGGGGAGTTGACCTGGGGTGTCTACTCGGTGGGTAGCCAGAGGGGTGTATCCAGGTACATTAGAAAAGGTTTCCTGCTTTTCCTGCAGTAGCTGTTGTACCTCGATACGCTCCTGTGGGCTCAACCGATCCCCCAATACAACTGCTCCTAAATCCCCAGCCAGCTGTCCGTCTTCTAACAGATCGGGGAGGGGTAGGCTGTCGCTCTCTTCAGAGGTGGGGGCGCAGATCGCTGTCACCTCCTCTGAACGTTCCTGGTAAGGTTTCAGCATGTTCACATGGATCATGCGTCGCCCCCCATTCCCTGCGCAGTGGCCAATTATATACGTGGTGTCACATCGTTGTTCTACCACTCTATAAGGACCTTGCCAGGCGGCCTGTAGCTTATCGTGTCGAACAGGTTTTAAAATTAAAACTTTCTGTCCGACCTGAAAGCTGCGGTCCCTGGCGCCTCTATCGTACCAGGTGCGCTGCCGCGTCTGAGCTGCCTGTAGGTTTTCCTTTACCGTCTTGGTGAGTGCTTCCAGGCGATCTCGGAGGGCCAACACATATGGTACAATAGGGGTACCGTCCACGCTACGGTCTCCCTCCCAGTGCTCTCTAATCAAGTCTAGGGGTCCCCTTACTCTCCTCCCGAATAGCAGCTCAAAAGGGGAAAATCCCGTAGATTCCTGCGGCACTTCCCTGTAAGCAAACAGTAAGTGCGGCAGGAATTTTTCCCAGTCTCGGTGAGTCTCTGCGAAGGTTCGGAGCATTTGCTTTAAGGTGCCATTGAACCGTTCGCAGAGCCCATTAGTCTGGGGGTGGTACGGAGCACTAATTATAGGCTTAATTTTACAGAACTTCCAGAGTTGTTGGGTAACCTCTGCCGTGAACTGAGTGCCCTGATCCGAGATGATCTCCCTGGGTAGCCCCATCCGGGAGAAAACCTGCATCAGCGCCTCAGCCACCGTCTCTGCATGTATATTAGTTAAAGCTACCGCCTCGGGGTAGCGCGTGGCATAGTCCACTACAGTCAGGATGTACCGTTTGCCCGAGGGGCTAGGTTTCCGGAAGGGACCTACAATATCTACGGCAACCCTATGAAAGGGTTCCTCAATTATGGGTAGGGGGTGCAGCTTCGCCTTATGCTTATCCCCCCTCTTTCCCACCCTCTGGCACGTGTCGCAGGTATTACAGTACCTGCGTACCTCCTGGCTAATCCCTGGCCAAAAGAAACTCTGGGTCAACCGATATCTGGTACGGCTGACCCCCAAATGTCCGGATAGCGGAATATCGTGCGCTATCCGGAGTAATTCGGTTCGGTACCTCTGAGGTACCACCAGCTGTCTTGTGGTAATGGGGTCTGACCCGTCTATTTGTTTACTTGATTCCCGGTATAATAACTGTCGGTCCCATACAAATCTTTCCCCCTCCGCCCCCGGTTGGATAGAGGTGACCTTGTCTCGGTATACCTGTAAAGTGGGGTCAGTGACTACCTCGGCTACAAACTCGTCAGGGGGGGCCCAAGGGATACAGTCTAGGGAAGGGGAGGAATCTCTTACCTGGACCTCCGGCAGTGCGTTATTTTGTTGGGTGCGGGCCTGTTGCCTGGTGACTACTGGGTGTGCTTCTTCAGTAGGTTGTGGTTCAAATGCGGAGGTGAGTTTGCCCAGGTCATTCCCCAGGACCACCTCAGCAGGTAGTTGCGGCATTAGTCCCACTTCCACATTCCCGTACCCCGCACCCCAATGCAAATGTACCCTGGCTGTGTCTAGCCGATACACGGCTCCCCCTGCAACCCTGACAGCCACAGTCTTATTCAGTTTAGCCTTATCTGGAACCAAATGGCTTTGCACCAGGGTGATGGTGGCTCCTGAGTCTCTGAGCCCCTGCATAGGCTTCCCTTCCAGATATACGGTTTGCCTATGGTGCTGGCGGTTATCCGCCTGTGCCTGTAAGGGGTTGGCCTCATGCAGCACTTCCCACTGTTCCACAGTCGTGACTGGAACGGCAGAGCTGTAGGGAAGTGGTACCTCGTCCTGGTAATGATGCGCTGCTGCTCTCGGTGGTGGTGGTGGGGGCCCTGGTCGGATCCAGGTGTTGCGTTCCCTGGACTGCGGACAATCTCGTTGGTAATGTCCCCACCTCTGGCATCGGTGGCATTGCACAGAAGCAGGTGTGCGGTATCTCGGCTGCGCTGCGGCTGGTGCTGGTGGAGGAAGGGATCTTGGTGGGGGTTGAGGGTTAGGAGAAAATGAACTTACCCCCAGTGGCCGCATGGCCGGTTTGTTACCCACTGTCTTGGTTTGTCTGCGAGCATCCATAAAGTCATCTGCCTTTTTGGCAGCCTCGGTGAGGGTGGTGGGGTTACGGTCCCTCACCCACTCCTGCAGTTCTGAGGATATCCCCTCATAAAACTGCTCCAACAGCAGCATTTGTAATAAGTCCTCCATGGACCTCGCTTTACTCGACTGCATCCACCCAAGGGCTGCCCTTTCTAGTCGGCAAGCCCACTCCGCATGTGAATCTTTGTCCACCTTTTTCAGTTCCCTGAAACGTCTCCGGTATGCCTCTGCTGTTATTGCATACCGGGCCAAGATAATCTCTTTCACCCGGTTATAGTTCCTAATTTCCACATCTGGTACAGTGCGGTAGGCTTCCGCTGCCCTTCCTGACAGCCGTCCCGCTAATATGGGTACCCACTCTTCCCTTGGTATGTTATGCAGTGTACATAGTCTCTCAAAGTCCTGTAGGAAGGCATCTATATCCTCCTCTGCTTCCACATACGTTTTAAAAGCTTGGTAGGGAATTTTGGGCTTACCCTCTTGTGCTATAGCTCCTGCGGTACCTCTTTCTGGTGTTTGTGGTCTCCTGTTTCTCTTTACAAATTCCTGCACCTCTGTCATGGTTTTAGAGATGATTTCTGTGGGTGGGTTTTCCCCATAGAAGGCCAGTCTGTATTGTAATTGCCTTTGGAACTCCTCCTGTTCTGTTTCAGGTCTTTGTTCCGTGGCCTGGACCTCCTCTGCTCTGTATTCTGCCATTACTTCGGTGATAAGCGTTGCTTTGGATTTGCTGCTGGCAGAAACACCTTTTGCTTCCAGAAGATCTTTCAAGGTGGTTCTTTTTAGCGTATAAAGGTCAATCTCCATTAATCCTTGTTCCTCTGTGAGTCTGGATCCCAGCGCTGCCAACCAATGTAGCGGAGAGCTGATTTCTCGCAGCTATTCTCCACTTTAGATCCAAGGAAGGCTCAGGAACAAGTCATTAGTAAATCCACAGCAGAGTTTCCAGCAGGTAAAACGGTACAGCAATATCCCCACAGCACTCCCAATAACTGGACGACACACAGTTTCAGGAGTAGAACTAGCAATCGTTTATTCCAGGGTTTCTTATAAAGCCTGCTCCCATGCAAGGGAGGGAACTACAACAATTATGATAGTAACCAATAACATTCTTGTTACCTCCCACACATCTCCTCCCCTCAGAGTGGGTCATAATCCCCTTAAGTTGTACAGTAGTTTACCCCAAACTTGGATGTACCTCTAAAATATCATATAGCTTTAATATCAGGGTACCGCTGGGTAGCCCTGATCTGGGTGAATATAATATCCAAAATTCACCCAGATCGGACCAGGGGTTCGGCAGTTACCGGCAAGTGAAGTTTGACCGACCGCACACGAGTTGGTATCCGAAAAGGGTTCCATGAGAATGGGCCCTGCGGTCGGTCTCCGTTCAGTAGTTAAAATAGACATTTACAATTGCCATCCACATTTACATTCGCCTAGATAGTGATTCCCTCATTCGGTACTTTATTACTACCGAATGGGGATTCGTTATGTCTCTCCGTTCGGCAGTTACGGAGCTCTGGAGGTCTCAGCGGTGTTTGGTTGTCTGAGTGTCCGATTTGAGTTCCAGGCACTCGACGACCAAACACCGCTGGGATTTTCATGCGTAAGATGGCCGCCGCCACGTGTACGCATGCCGAATGGCGGCCACCCAGACACAAGGTTAATGCCGGTTAACTTGTGGTTTGGGAAAGAATGTGAGCCTTAATTGCTGGCACACTTCTCTCCGGGGTGGCCCCTCCGTTCGGTAGTTTCCATACGTATGTAGTACGGATGGAAACTACCGAATACATATAATTCACATAATAAACAGACGAACAGCAATTTTAACATAGGGAAAAATTATACGGACACAGTCACACAGGCATTTTGCAGGACAGGCTTACTGCATTCCGCTACAAATATAATCTCTGAGGGCTGTTGATGGTGAGTAATATAATCTCTGAGCAGCAGTTGATGGCGAGTAATATAATCTCTGAGGGCAGTTGATGAGTAATGTAATCTCTGAGTGCCAGTTGATGGTGAGTAATGCAATCTCTGAGCGGCAGTTGATGTGAGTGATGTAATGTCTGAGGGCAGTTGATGGTGAGTGATGTAATCTCTGAGTGGCAGTTGATGGCAAGTAATGTAATCTTTGAGGGCAGTTAATGGTGAGTGATGTAATGTCTGAGGGCAGTTGATGGTGAGTAATGTAATCTCTGAGTGGTAGTTGATAGTGGGTGATGGAATCAATGAGTGGCAGTATGAAGCAGTAATGGACTCTTTGGGTAGGAGGGCAGTTGGTAATTGAGAGTTATTGACTTGCCTGTTTATAAATTGACCTCCAGTATGGGCAGATTCATGACATAACATGCATTCATGCTAAATACTCTGTGTTAAGGACATTATTTGAAATTGTGTTATCGCAGTCAGAAGCCACTTAATGCATGAAAGGAACATATTATATTTGGCAATAACTGAAAATTTTCGCAGCTGAGCCACAGAAACTTGGATGCTCTGAGTGAAAGATAAAAAGAAACCAGTGAGACCTTACTCAATCTCCTGTTACAGTGCATACCGAGCAGTCAGCAGTGTTTAGCAGCTAGCTAGATAGGTCACCAATGGTGAGAATAGGGCAGGGTAGAGGAATGGGTCATCAATGGTGGGAATGGGGCAGGGTATAGGAATGTATAATCAATGGTGAGAATAGGGCAGGGTGGGGGAATGGGTCATCAATGGTGGGAATAGGGCAGGGTATAGGAATGTATAATCAATGGTGAGAATAGGGCAGGGTGGGGGAATGGGTCATCAATGGTGGGAATAGGGCAGGGTAGGGAAATGGGTCATCAATGGTGAGAATAGGACATGGTAGAGGAATGGGTCATCAATGGTGGGAATAGGGCAGGGTAGGGAAATGGGTCATCAATGTTGAGAATAGGGCATGGTAGAGGAATGGGTCATCAATGGTGGGAATAGGGCAGGGTAGGGAAATGGGTCATCAATGTTGAGAATAGGGCATGGTAGGGGAATGGGTCATCAATGGTGGGAATAGGGCAGGGTAGGGAAATGGGTCATCAATGGTGAGAATAGGACATGGTAGAGGAATGGGTCATCAATGGTGGGAATAGGGCAGGGTAGGGAAATGGGTCATCAATGGTGAGAATAGGACATGGTAGAGGAATGGGTCATCAATGGTGGGAATAGGGCCGGGTAGGGGAATGGGTCATCAATGGTGAGAATAGGATAGGGTATGGGAATATATAATCAATGGTGAGACTAGGGCAGGGTAGGGGAATGGGTCATCAATGATGGGAGTAGGGCAGGGTATAGGAATGTATAATCAATGGTGAGAATAGGGCAGGGTAGGGGAATGGGTCATCAATGGTGGGAATAGGGCAGGGTAGTGGAATGGGTCATCAATGGTGGGAATAGGGCAGGGTAGTGGAATGGGTCATCAATGGTGGGAATAGGGTAGGGTAGGGGAATGTATAATCGATATTGGATATAGGGCAAGATAGGGGAATGGGTCATCAATGGTCGGAATAAACATTCACGTTGTATATTTCTCAGAATGTAAAAATATCTCATCCCCTTATTGATCCTTTAGACTGATTGCAAAGGAATGTTATTTTATAATGGAATGCTATATATGGCTGTGAATGAAAAAGCTTTCTCCGTCTCATAGTCGGACTCACTGGTCGTGTGTGATGTGGATCCAGAGCTCAGAGACAAGATCCGGAAATTTCGTTTTCGTAAGGAAACCAACAATGCAGCCATCCTGAGTAAGTGAGACAGCATCAAATCCAGAGTGAGTGAGGTGCATGGACCACGGACATCGCTCAATCAGGGCCAAAGCCCCCTCAACCCATTCAAGGAGTAATTTCTCACTCCTTCTTTCCAATACCTTATGAACTCATTTGAATCATTACCCTTTGCCTGTGGGAAGACCCTAGTTTCTCATCTGTTGCCCCTTTTCAGTTATCTTCGTTTGAGAAAAAAGGGAGCCGTGAGATACCCTTGGTGGAGTAAGCAAATAATTGCCTATCCCGGATGGGTTATGATGATAGAATAACCAACATGCCTTCTCAAAACCACCGTTTACTCCCCTTGACCTGTAATTAGTAAATGAAGGTCAAGCAAACTGAAGGCATTAACTTGGAGAATAGTAACATTAGCCCCATGGCCCTTTGTTCAAAATTGGGATAATATATTTACATAAATAAGAGATAAGTACGGGGTTAACTTAATTTGTGTATGTTAAATAATATGTGCCATAGATGGGATATAATTAAACTTCACAAAAATATATACAGTGCCCGTATAAACAGCAATCTGGTAACCTGTTTTTTTAATAGAACTGCACAAAGGGCAAAAGGTCATTCTTAGAGATTTGAAAAAAGGAGATTTCACCAACAACAAAGGAAAGGGTTCTAAAGAAAGGGTTTTATCTGGTTCTATAGAGAGTTTTACAAAGTTCTGGATGATTGTTTTGGAAATCCAGAATATCTAACCTGCTAATCCAAAGAGAAATCTGACTGCCATTTTGAATTTAGAAAAGATTAATTTTTAATTTTGCGGCAATCTTGGAATTTGCTTCAGAAATCGTTTTTCAACTTCTTTTACATAAACAGCAGCAATTTGTGAAACGCTGAACATGGTGGATGTTCATAAGGGATGGTGGGATATAGTCAATGTCAGAAAGTTCAAAGGTGTAGACGAGAACCTTTGGGTTCACACCACATGGTGTCTTTATGGTATGAACATACCATAAAGACACCATATACAATAAAGACACCATGTGGTGTGAATCCAAAGGTTCTCGTCTACACCTTTGAACTTTCTGACATTGACTATGTCCCACCATCCCTTGTGGCGCAGCCCCTATTTATTTGTGTACATTTCTGTTTTCTGCTCAAAGGGTGAGAGGGACCCCTTTCTTGAGGTTGCTGCCTACCCACTGATACATTAGCACTGACCCTTCTTTTGTATATTTATGACATTTTATTGATTTATATCTGTTTTATTTTTCAGTGAAGATTGACAAGGACCGACAAATGGTTATTCTAGAGGAGGAATTGCAGGTTAGTAAACAGCTAATTTTCCTCTTCACTATTTATCCATAACCGAGGGAAGTAAAACCAGACCACGTGCCAATCCCATTCAGAGAGTTTCAATCTACATACTGATCTATGGATTATTGAAAACCTCTTCTAGGTCTATTGACAAGTGATATGTATCTACATAGAACTGTTCACTATAAATGGAATTGCACGGACCACTGATAATAATTACAAATTAAGATTTTTATTTTTTAGGATATTTCACCTGATGATTTGCAGCATGAGCTTCCAGAACGCCAGCCCAGATATCCTTTTAATATTATGGTGGGAGATATAATGTTACGGGACCCCCAAAGCATGAAATAGAAAAATACTATTGAAATCTATAGACCGATATACTGTAACCGCTGTATATATCACATATTAATTCTTACAGTGTCTCGGGGAGGTGCTTTCCTTTAACCGGCTGTATATAGTGATAGCGAGGGGGGAGGTCACACTGTATCGGTCAATTTCCTTGACATTGCTGCAGGTTCCTGGTTTATAGCTATAAGTATGTCCATGATGACGGACGGGTTTCCTATCCGCTATGTCTGATCTTCTCTAGTCCTTTTGGTAAGTGACGGCCGGATCCTATGGTGGGCTTGGACTAGGGTAGTTATATCCTGGCACAATGAGTCATAAATTAACATGTCACCTCTGAGCAGGATGCAAGCCCGAGCAGCAGATGATGTACGCCGGCAGCAAGAACCGACTGGTACAGGTCACTGAGCTGACGAAGGTACGGAGCAATCCCCTGATATTTGTCAGGATCGGGACAGGGATCCAACACGCAGAGTACAAACAGTAGCCAGATACGTATACCGGACCTTAGAATGGCCGGACTAACGTAAGTAGTACAGTATAGAATGGTCAAAGACAAGCCGAGGTCGAGGGTAACAGAAGACAGGTAAGCGAGAGACAAGCCGAATCAAGGGTAACAGAGATAAGCAGAGTAAGGTAAACAAGCCGGGTCAAAACCAAAAGGGATAATAGAATACACAAGCACTGAGTGACTAGAACAAGCTAGAACCACGACAGGGCAATGAGCTAATGAAAGAAGCTCTGTTAAATACCCTGTTCAGAGCAGTAACCACGCCCCCAAGGCGTCCTGATTGGTCCTGCAGCCATTGACTGACAGGTTGTTCCGGGGGAGTGTCCTGATGACTACTTCCTGCCTAGATGCTGTAAAAGGCAGTCACTCCCTCGCGGCCGGCCTAGCATGACCGGATAGACCGCGGGGAAGGGAGCCATCAGACCGTCTGGATGGAGGAACAGCTAAGTCTCTACCTCTTTCGGAGGTAGAGACCACAGGTACCCTGACAGTACCCCCCCTCTCAGATACGCCCACCGGGCGGAATGAACCGGGACGAGATGGGAAGCGAGAGTGATACGCCCTGCGGAGACGGGGAGCATGAACATCCTCCTGAGGTACCCAACTCCTCTCCTCAGGACCATATCCCTTCCAATCAACCAGATATTGTACTCTCCCCCGGGAGATTCGAGAATCAATAATAGAGTTAACCTCATACTCCTCCTGACCCTCCACCTGAACGGGGCGAGGAGGGGCTATTGTGGAGGAAAATCTGTTACATATGAGTGGTTTCAGCAATGAAACGTGAAACGAGTTCGGGATGCGTAAGGTATTAGGAAGAGCTAAACGATACGCAACTGGATTGATACGGGTCAGCACCCTGTAGGGTCCAATATAACGAGGAGCGAACTTCATGGAGGGCACTTTTAAACGGATGTTCCTCGTGCTCAGCCATACCCTATCACCTGGAACAAAGACCGGAGCCGCCCTTCTACGTTTATCAGCGTGTTTCTTGACCAACATAGAGTTGTGCACAAGGATTTGTCGAGTTTGATCCCACAACTTCCTCAAATTGGCAACATGAACATCAACCGACGGCACCCCCTGGGAAGGGGAATCCGAAGGAAGAATAGACGGATGAAAACCATAATTCATGAAGAAGGGGCTTGAATGAGTAGAATCGCAAACGAGATTGTTGTGTGCAAACTCCGCCCAAGGAATCAAACCGACCCAATCATCCTGGTGTTCAGAAACAAAGCATCGTAAATATTGTTCAATTTTCTGGTTGGTACGTTCAGCAGCTCCGTTAGACTGAGGATGATAGGCAGAAGAAAAGTTTAATTTAATACCAAGTTGAGAGCAGAAGGACCTCCAAAAGCGGGAAACAAATTGGGAGCCTCTGTCCGATACAATTTGAGAGGGTATCCCATGTAGGCGAAAAATCTCCTTAGCGAATATCTCTGCCAATTCGGGAGAAGACGGGAGTTTAGGCAGGGGAATGAAGTGTGCCATCTTAGTAAACCTGTCAACCACGGTGAGGATAACAGTCTGTCTTTTAGAGATAGGTAGATCGACAATAAAGTCCATGGCCAAACAGGACCATGGTTTTTCTGGAACCTCCAAGGGTTGCAGGAATCCACATGGAAGCGTATGGGGTTGTTTGGTTTTAGTACAAACTTCACATGCAGCGATGAACTCCTCAATGTCCCTCCGTAAAGCAGGCCACCAGAAGTCCTTAGAGATCAATGCGTAAGTTTTGCGGATACCAGGATGTCCCGCCATCTTGCTATTATGTAAACACTGTAAAAGTTCCAGTTGAAGAGCAGGAGGAACGAAATGACGGCCCGCAGGAGTCTGTTTAGGTGCTAGATGTTGCAACTTAATGATCTCGGCCAGTAATGGAGAATGAATCCTGAGATTCGTATTAGCAATGATATTGCATTTCGGAACTATAGAAGAAAGAACTGGTTCAGGTACAGTAGAAGGTTCATATTGGCGAGATAATGCATCGGCTTTAGAGTTTTTAGAACCAGGTCTGTAAGTCAGTACATAATTGAAGTGAGTCAGGAATAAGGACCAACGAGCTTGTCTAGAGGATAAGCGCTTAGCCTCCCCAATATAGGACAAGTTTTTGTGGTCCGTCAAAATCGTAATAGGGTGTAGGGTCCCCTCCAACAAATGTCTCCACTCCTTTAAGGCTTTAATGACTGCTAACAGTTCCCTTTCCCCGATGTCATATCTGCTCTCAGGCCCAGAAAATTTCTTAGAGAAGAAACCACAAGGGTGTAACGGTTTATCCACCCCTAACCTTTGAGACAGAACAGCCCCAACTGCTGTCTCAGAGGCATCGACCTCGAGCAAGAAAGGCAGAGTCGTATCAGGATGGACTAGAATGGGAGCCGAGGCAAAAAGTTCCTTGAGAGTCTTGAAAGCACCCAGAGCTTCCTTAGACCAGAACTTAGTATCAGCCCCTTGTTTGGTCATATTGGTAATAGGCGCAATGATAGAGGAGTATCCTTTAATGAAGCGCCTATAGTAGTTGGAAAAACCAATAAACCTTTGGATAGCCTTGAGTCCTTTGGGCAAGGGCCAGTCTAAAATAGATTGAAGTTTTACAGGATCCATTTTAAAACCCTCCCCAGAAATCACGTATCCAAGAAAGTCTACCTGAGACTGATCAAAACTGCACTTCTCCAATTTGCAATATAGACCATGTTGCAGCAGCTTGTGTAATACCTTTCTGACCTGTCTATGGTGAGTCTCAATCTCCTTAGAGTGTATTAGTATGTCGTCTAGGTAAACAATAACACAATCATGCTGAAACTCCCTAAGTACCTCATTAATCAAATCTTGAAATACTGCAGGAGCATTGCATAGTCCAAATGGCATAACAGTGTATTCGTAATGGCCATACCGGGTATTGAATGCCGTCATCCACTCGTGACCTTGCTGGATTCTCACCAAATTGTAAGCCCCTCTGAGATCTAACTTGGTGAAGATTTTGGAGCCCTTAAGACGATCAAATAACTCGGTAATCAGTGGGATAGGATAGGCATTTCTGACAGTTATTTTATTCAAGCCTCGGTAATCGATACAAGGTCTCAGCGTGCCATCCTTCTTCTTAATGAAAAAGAACCCAGCCCCGGCCGGAGAAGAAGACCTCCTGATGAATCCCTTTTCTAAATTCTCCCGAATATACTCCTCTAGAACCGAGTTTTCCTGAACAGACAAAGGATATACATGGCCCCTCGGAGGCATAGTGCCGGGTAGAAGCTTAATCTTACAGTCAAATGACCTGTGTAGAGGCAAAGAATCGGCATTCTTCTTGTCAAACACTGCCCTTAAGTCTAGGTAAAGGTCTGGTATTTGTCTTTCTGTGGACTGAGTAGGATTCTCCGGTATGTTAATATTAGCTAATGGAGAAACCTTGCACAAACACCGATCCTGGCAGCCCTGGCCCCACGAGAGTATCTCTCCTAACTCCCAATCGATAATAGGGTTATGTTTTTTCAACCATGGGTACCCCAGAACTATGGGAACGGAAGGAGACGAAATGAGCAGAAGAGATAAATTCTCCACGTGTAGGATACCCACATTTAAATTAATGGGTATGGTCTCACGAAAGATAACAGGGTCTAGTAGTGGTCTACCATCTATGGCCTCAACGGCCAAAGGTGTCTCCCTTAGCTGGGATGGGAAATTGTTCTTACTAGCAAAGGCTTGGTCGATAAAATTCTCAGCAGCACCGGAATCTATCAATGCCATAGCCCTTACTACTTCCTTCCCCCAAGTTAAGGAAACTGGTAGCAGAAGCCTGTGATCTTTATAATCAGGAGTAGAGGACAAAATAGAAACACCCAAGGCCTGTCCTCTAGAGAGACTTAGGTGCGAGCGTTTCCCGGGCGGTTAGAACAGTTCGAGAGTAAATGACCCTTGGCTCCACAATACCTACACAAACCCTCTCTTCTCCTGTGCTGTCTTTCCTCCTCAGAGAGGCGGGTATACCCTTTCTGCATAGGTTCAGTAAGCAAAGATATCGTGGAGTCAGGACTTGGAACAGCGGGAGCTAACCTAAAAGAAGGTCTCTGGTTCCCCTCTCGAGTGTTCTGTCTCTCTCTTAGACGTTCATCTATACGAGAGATGAACGAAATTAAATCCTCTAAATTCTCAGGGAGTTCTCTGGTAGCAACCTCATCAAGGATTACATCAGATAGGCCATTCAAAAATACATCCATATACGCCTGCTCATTCCACTTGATTTCTGCCGCCAGAGACCTGAACTCTAGTGCATAATCCACCAGTGTTCGGTTCTCCTGTCTCAGGCGCAACAGTAATCTGGCTGCATTAACCTTTCTACCTGGAGGGTCAAATGTTCTTCTAAAAGCAGCTACAAATGCGTTATAGTTATAAACTAATGGATTATCGTTCTCCCATAGTGGGTTGGCCCATCTCAGAGCTTTCTCAATGAGTAGGGTGATAATAAATCCTACTTTTGCCCTATCTGTAGGATAAGAGCGAGGTTGCAATTCAAAGTGGATACTAATTTGGTTTAAAAAACCACGACACTTCTCAGGAGCCCCACCATAGCGTACTGGGGGGGTAATGTGAGAAGAAGCACCCACTGTGGCTACCTCTAGACCTGAACCGACAGGAGAAACAGGGGTATTACGTATCTCCTCTGGTGGTTTATTGGCACAAGCTAATAGAGCCTGTAGCGCAAGCGCCATCTGATCCATTCTGTGATCCATGGCTTCAAACCTAGGATCAGGAGCAGCCAGCTGACTGTTTGTACTTGCAGGATCCATTGGCCCTGTCGTAATGTCAGGATCGGGACAGGGATCCAACACGCAGAGTACAAACAGTAGCCAGATACGTATACCGGACCTTAGAATGGCCGGACTAACGTAAGTAGTACAGTATAGAATGGTCAAAGACAAGCCGAGGTCGAGGGTAACAGAAGACAGGTAAGCGAGAGACAAGCCGAATCAAGGGTAACAGAGATAAGCAGAGTAAGGTAAACAAGCCGGGTCAAAACCAAAAGGGATAATAGAATACACAAGCACTGAGTGACTAGAACAAGCTAGAACCACGACAGGGCAATGAGCTAATGAAAGAAGCTCTGTTAAATACCCTGTTCAGAGCAGTAACCACGCCCCCAAGGCGTCCTGATTGGTCCTGCAGCCATTGACTGACAGGTTGTTCCGGGGGAGTGTCCTGATGACTACTTCCTGCCTAGATGCTGTAAAAGGCAGTCACTCCCTCGCGGCCGGCCTAGCATGACCGGATAGACCGCGGGGAAGGGAGCCATCAGACCGTCTGGATGGAGGAACAGCTAAGTCTCTACCTCTTTCGGAGGTAGAGACCACAGGTACCCTGACAATATTAGAGCAGTAGATAAGATGACACTGTTGCCACAAGTAGTAAAGTTGATGTCGGTATAGAAGGGCTTAAAGAGACCTTTAATATGCCAATGACGTTAGCTTTCAGTGCGATGCGTGACATATATTGTTGGGAGCTTGGCGAGGGTTTAAGAGTTAATATTTCTAGGCTGGGTCGTGTCACGTCTGGGAAATAAGATTATTGTAGAATTAAATTCTGGTTCGTCCTATGTGTGCGTTCAGATTAGTCTGACATTTAGAGAACCGCAAGATAAAATTCATAGCTTTCCTGTTCTGCACCAGGGGATTCGGTGCTGCCGTGAGGGACTTGGCATTAATGCATGAGAAAATTGTTGGTGCCACGTTGGGGGTTTGACATTAGAGGGCAGATGGTTTGGTGTCATTGCCCTGGGGGGGTAGTTTTTGGTGCTTAGAGGGCATTTTAGTACGGTGAGTTTATACTTCAAGATTATTTTCACCCTCACTAAAAGACCTGCCTCCGGGACTTATAAAATTTCAGTATTTTTTTCAATTTCTGTTGCGCGGCCTTTATTATTTTATAAGACAAATCAGAGAGTTTATAGCCACCTCAACGTGTGTGAGACTGGGGTTTAGTACCCTGAAATGGACTCCATTTACATCAAACATCAGTCACTGAATCACACCTCAGCAGCTGTCTCCAAATATTGGAAACCTGTTCTGGAGGTTCTGTTACTGCAGCCAGTGAGTCGCGGGCAGTGACTGGACCAGCTTGAGGACGCAGGACAGCAGGTTAACTTTGCCAGTCACTGAGTTATGATGTTTATTCCAGTAATACCGTACTTTATAACACTTTGTCTGTATATATATTGGCATTTTTTTTATTTACAAAAGGAAAATCCAAATGGAATATAACTGATTTGGTAACATTTAATTCTTTATTTTATTTGTGCATGGTTAAACAGTGAGAATGCAGAGCCACGACAGCTGTTGCAGACAGTTTCATAGTATCACATAACGTGGCAGATTAAACAGCACAGTTTTCTTTTTTTTTTTTTCTTCATCATGAAGTTAACAAGCTATAAAACAATTATGGTTTGTGGTAAACATGCCAGGCTAAGTGTGTGCATAGTAAAGTCGTACTCGTTTAATGTTACATTGTGGTAAGTGTCTATGCTTTACTTATGAAGGGAGATGCTTATAACTAGGGCAACCATAGGCGTGCGCAGCCTATTGCATTAGGGTGTGCACCCTAAAGCACAAACACACGGCGCATGTATATATATGTAATATATATTTATATATATATATATATACATACATACATACACACATATACACACACACACATACACTGCTGTGTATGTGTGTGCTGCTCGTGTGCTGTGTGAGGGTGGTGTGAGGGTGCTGGTAGTGTGCTATGTGGGTGAGGGTGTTTGTGTGTGTGTTTGTTAGGGTCCTGTTACTGTGCTGTGTGAGGGTGCTGTGTGTGTGAGGGTGCTGTTTGTGTGATGTGTGTGGGTGTCGTGTATTTGTGAGGGTGCTGTGTGTGTGTGTGTGTTTGTGAGGGTGCTGTTAGTGTGCTGTGTGAGGGTGTTGTGTGTTTGTGAGGGTGCGGTTAGTGTACTGTGTGTGTGAGCATGCTGGCTGTATGTTTGGAGGGATTGTGGAGGTGGGGGCAGATTAGTAAATATCCCCCCTCCCTACCTTATATAGGGATGGGGGATCCTTGCTGCCATGTGCCATCCCTGGTGGTCCAGTGGAGAGTGAACTCTAGCCTGCGGGGCTAGAGTTAACTCTCACGAGATCTGAGTGATCTCCCCGCCAGCCCATGGAGGCTTAGAGCAGAGCCGGCACTCAGATAGCACCGACTCTGCGTGAGCCGACTGGGGAGATCTGGAGATCTCCGGTGAAGTCCTGGGGAATAAAGTGTGGGAACTCTTTTCCCACCTCCCAAAAAAAATAATATACACGTGTGTGTGTGTGTATATATATATATTTGTGTTAAGGGCTCATGATAGTACAGAAGATACAAACACTGATGGTATTAAAAGAGCAAGTCGGTTGTGGTGTGCCGGAACCGACGATGAGGTAGGCCTGTAAATAAAAAGAGGGCCCACCAAGAAGAAATGTAAAGAGAAAAGGAGTTAATAATGAGGAGTGGGTGGGAGGGTGATGCAGCGCTGACCTCGAACGATATGGAGCCAGGTAAGGGGTGTCCCTTAAGTAGGGAAGAGGTGTGTCATACGCCCCTCCCACAATTACAGGCCAAAAGGCCTTAATACTTGTGTTAAGGGCTCATGATAGTACAGAAGATACAAACACTGATGGTATTAAAAGAGCAAGTCGGTTGTGGTGTGCCGGAACCGACGATGAGGTAGGCCTGTAAATAAAGAGGGCAAAAGTAGAAAATCAAATTTATTACATACCAGCAATATACATACTTTAACCAGACATGTCTTGAAAGGCATTTCTTACTTCTTGTACCGGGTTAGGTATGTATCTAGAGTAAGCCGATGATTTCCAGCGCCCTAGTGACTTGATAACATGAACTGGAATGTTTGCACTGGATGCTGTGGAGGCCGCTCCTATGCGGAAGGAGTGGCCCAAATAGTTAGCTGATTTGAGGCCCAGCTGTGCAAGTAAAGACCTGACGTGTGTCATAAAGGTGGTGGTAGTGAGTACCGAACCTTGTAGACTGAAAGTGGTTGAGATGGTGGTTCGTTGTTATGCTGGGTATATGAGTCCAGTAGTTGGACGGGGCTCCACCTGTTGTGAGTAGGATAGTACTTAACCTCTACTGAAAATGCATGTTGACTGGTTTTGGAGTGAGGCAGAGTCAAGATATAATAGTCCATGTGTTTTGTTAAGTGTGAATGAAGTAGGATGTGAGTGGACTGTGTTGTGCTGATGGCGGTAAATTCTCTTGGTCTCAAGAAACCATAAACAAGGCTACGTATATGGCGGTTTTAACGATGAGGTTTGTGTTGTTGGCAAAGGGTTTAAATCTAGTGAATTGTATAAGTCTTTAAAAATATGGAAATCTATGGGTAGCCTCTGGGCCGTACGTGGGGGTTCGGATCTCTGAATACCCCTAAGGGTGTTCTTAATTGGTAGGAGGACACTTGATTTGTCTGGTTGTAAAGTTAGCATGTGATGTTGGATGCCTGTCAGATATGGTTTGATTGTGTTGTTTGATAGTTTGAGTTTGAGGTGGCAAAAAGAAGCAAAGCCCAACCAGGATGTCACGATGAAAGGTTGTAAGATGTTGTGTTCAGAAAGGAATCTTTAAATCAAATGAAAGCTCTATCGTAAGTTTCCCGGGTATTAGTAGACAGTGCTAATTGGGACAATGTTCTGCTATGTTGCATAATAGCATCTAGTCCATTACTAGATGGTGGAATAGTGGGGTGTTCATGGCTGTGAGTGCGGCTGACGGGAGTATTTGACGAAAAGCCTGGAAATTAAAGCGAGACAAATTGTCAGCAGCAGTGTTACATACACCTGGAACATGAATACAAAACAAGAGAAAATTATGACATGCAGCCAGCCAAGTGAGTTTCCTCAAGAATCTCATAATAGTCAGTGATTTGGATCGGCCTTGTTTATAATGTGACAAGTTACTTGGTTGTCTGAGTAGCAACGTACAGACGAACCTGCCCATAAATGCACCCATGCCACGGCAACCGTCATGATGGGATATATCTCAAACAGAGCTGAGGTAGTGTAAAAACCCTCCAGGTCCTGAACTTCTGAAGGCCAGCTGCCCCAAAGCCATTCGTTCCTGAAAAAATGCTGTAACACCTGTGGTAGACGCCGCGTCTGACCAAATGGTAGGTGAGGAGTCAGACAATTTTGGAAGGAACATGCTTTTACCATTCAAGGTGGTTAAAAATTTTCTCCACATAATTACGCCTGCCGTGGCTTGGGTATCCAGGGGTGACCTGTGTCCATCATGTCTAAATCTAAAAGTGGGAAACATGTAAAGGAGTTGTGAGATGAAAGCCCGGCCTTGAGGTATGATGCGAATGGCAAAATTCAGTGACCCAAGCAGAGACTAATTCTTGCGGTTGCAAGTACCGAGTTATATGTAGAGATTATGTTGATCAGAATGTTTTCTACCTTGGGCGTGGCAGGCTAGCTTGCATGGTGGCTGAGTCTAGTATGATACCCAGGAATGTGATGAAGGTATCTGGTCCTTCAGTCTTGGTGGAGGAGACTGGGACACCCACCTGTTCGAATAGACTGATGGTTTCTTTTAGGCTACTGGGAGGGGAAATATTCTCCTCGACCAGTAAGAAATCATCCAGATAATGTATAACTGTAGGGCATCTGGCTATATTTAATAAAACCAGCATAGGGTTTCGGCGAATACGTCGAAAATGGCCGGACTACTTTGGAACCTAAATGTTAAACGTGAGCAAAATAGTAGTTCCCTGCCCACTTGATACCATGCAGGTGACACAGTGTAGGGTGGATAGGCAGTAACTTGAAAGCATTGTGATATCAGTCTTACTGAGCCATGCTCCGGCCCCTGCCTGCATGATAGCCGTAATGGCGTGATCTATGGTGGAATATTGCAGTGAAAATTCCTCAGAGGGTATGAGGGAGTTCAGACTAGGAGTGGCAGAGGTGTGAGGTGTTGATAGATCAATGATAAGTCTCTGTTTGTGAGAAGATTTCCCCGTGACAATACCGATGGGGTTTGTCCGCCATGTGGTGAACGGAGGGGACTGGAAGGGCCCCCATAAGAAGTCCTCTGCCACTTCCTGGCTATGAGTGCCTCCACCGCTGTAGGGTTTGTTGTGCGGATTGTAAATTAGGACATTCCAGGATTCCGGAAGGCATGTGTATGAGGCCTGTGTGAATCCTTCTGATAGACCCGAGATAATGAATTCCACCAAATGTCTAGATGGATGATGTGGCAGTAATGTCGTAAGTACAGAAATGTTTATTGATGTTAAGTATAGTTTTGGGATACATTTTATTTGGACACAGATTTAGCATGTGCCCTGAAACAGATGGCTGGAGAAAGTGATTGCAACTCAACCAGTGCTGGAGGGGTCGCAGCGGCCGACCCAGCCATGGTAAGGGGTGTAGTGACCGATTCCCCAGGGGTGATACTGGCAGGCTAACTAGGCCTGAAAGGCGAAAAATTAATCTTGTTTGTGACAGGTGAGGCCCTGCTAGTTGCCAAGTGGCTATGAGAGGCTCTGTCTATGAGTTGGCGCGAGGGGTTATTGAGGCCACCCGTCGTAGTGGCAGGAATCGTAGGCCTCTCAGTGATAGTAAAAGAAAACAGGGGGAGGGAGTGACAGGTGAGGCCCTCTCTATAATATTGCGAGGCGGCTTACTCACGTGTGGCCCGATGGCGTTTGCCTCCGAAACGTTGAGGCGGGGTGTTGGCCTCGCGGACCACTAAACGATAGGCAGAAATGCCAAGAAGGGAGGTACCTATTTGGGCCTATACCCCTAACTTGCCAGTACTCTATGGCCTAGAAGAATGAAACGTATGTGAACTACAACGTGAGCAGGCTTACGTACCTGGTAGTATGTATGAAGTTTTGAGATTCGACAGGTATGAAAACCTGGATAAACCTAAAAAGGGATCGAGTGAGAATGGATCCTGTGAGACCTGTGTAATCTGTATAGGCTGGGATTAGGCTTCTAGCAGTATGTGTGGGAGGTGTAAAATCTATGAGTATGATAGTGACATGACTGCCCATGCTTGGTGACAAGCGTTACGCTGAGTCCGATACCTGGCAGCAGGGGATTGGCCGTGTAATGTGTATATATGGAAGGTGATCAGATGATATGCATGTCACTAAACTGATCTGGGAATGCAAGGGACTTTTTAATGTGAAGTGACAATATGCAGAATCATAAATGTTGCTGTAAAGTGACGTATGAATGTATGAACCAGAACGTGTGATTCAAAAACCGAAAGTCTTGTGAGACGTATATGCCGTGTTCTTGAATACTCGTGTTACGTCGCCTGAGTGTGTCAAGAAAAGGCCTGAGTTTGTAAATGCCATGTGAAATTATGTGAAATGACAATCTATGCAGAAAATGTTGTAACGTGACGTATGAGTGGTTGAACCAATGCGTGTGATTCAACCCGAAACCCTCTGTGGAAGGTAGGACCGTGTTCTTATATACTCGTGGTATATCGTATGAGTATGATAAGAAATGGCCTGAATAGTTAGTGCCATGTAATCGTAATGTACATGGTTGTAATAACATCATATCTCCATTATACTCTTTGAAAATAGGACCGTGTCCTTGAACTCGTGGTATGTCGTACGAGCATGACAGAAAAAGGAGCCGTAATGTAGGCTAACCATAACAGTAATATACATGTAATATCTGCATTGTAAAATAAAATAACTTATTATTAAAACCATATATATATAATAAGCAAACTGAAACAAAATAGACAACCTAAGATCGTGTAAAATAAGTATTTTAAAGTTTAACCGATAACTGTGCAGGAAACGTATGATTGGTTGGATCAGTACGTGTGATTCAACCCGAGTATGCATGAAAAGGAATTAAATCCTTGTGTCATGGTTAACAACAAAGAAATGAGGCCTGTAACGTAGGCTGATTTAATTGTAATGAAATGGATAATTATAAAAAAAACTCCAGTAAGCGTGGGAGTCCAATGTCTATACAGAAATGTTAGCTGGTTTCATACCCTTGATGTAATAAGTGATACCTTAAAAATAGCATGAAAATGGTCTGTCTATTTAACCAAGCAACTTTTTAACCAAATGTAAATACATAAAATGATGAAATGTAACTCACGAAAAAGATCTATGTGAATACATAGCAGAATAACCGAATCTTAGTATGAAGGGAAACAGAAGTTAGCATGAATAGCTTAACCGTATGCATTTTAATGCGAACAGCAATCGTGCATAGAATATACTATGAATAAGTGCCGACCAGAAAACACAAACCGAAATGACAATCGTTTAAATGAAGCAAGGTTGTTTTTTACATGAAATGCAATAATGTCTGAGAAGCCTGTAGTACACTGAATGACCGGTAGGGGTCAGTGTGTAGGCGAAAATGCAGTGGTTTGATGGTTTGTACATGAAATGCAATAATGTCTGAGAAGCCTGTAGTACACCGAATGACCGGTAGGGGTCAGTGTGTAGGCGAAAATGCAGTGGTTCGTTGGTTTGTACATGAAATGCAATAATGTCTGAGAAGCCTGTAGTAGACTGAATGACCGGTAGGGGTCAGTGTGTAGGCGAAAATGCAGTGGTTTGTACATGAAATGCGATAATGTCTAAGAAGCCTGTAGTACACCCAAAGACCGGTAGGGGGTTTAAACGAATGATATGCATGAACATGCAATGGTTTTAGAACAGACTTAGACAAAATGCAGCCGTAAAGTGAGGACCTGACCCGTGCATGGTGCCGTGGGACTGATGCCTGGCATAACGGGTAGGTTGACTTACAGTTTGTGAGTCACTTGGACACCATCCACGGCGATGGATTGAAGAAAGAAGGTGGTAGGCCGGAAAAGCCTGTGGCTGGATTCCTGACACAGCTCTGCTTAAAAAACCTCATGGAGTAATCAGGTAAAATGGCGTCTGGATGACCCGGAAGTGGAAATGATGCAGCGCTGACCTCGAACGATATGGAGCCAGGTAAGGGGTGTCCCTTAAGTAGGGAAGAGGTGTGTCATACGCCCCTCCCACAATTACAGGCCAAAAGGCCTTAATACATATATATATATGCGTGCACACACAGACTGACACATACACAGACACACATATATACGCGTGCACACACACACATTCACAGACACCCACACACCTACAGACACACACACACATTCAGACACACACACTCTCAGACACACACCTACATTCACAGACACACTTACAGACACACATACATACATTCACAGACACACTCACACAGACACACACACATACATACATTCAAAGACACACTCACTCACAGACACACAGACACATACACACATTCACTCACAGACACATACACATTCACAGACACACTCACTCACAGACATATACACACAGACACACACACACACACATACATACATTCACAGACACAATCACTCACAGAAACATACACACAGACACACACACACATACATACATTCACAGACACAATCACTCACAGACACATACACACAGACACACACACACATACATACATTCACAGACACAATCACTCACAGACACAGACACACACATACATTCACAGACACACTCACTCACAGACACATACACACAGACACACACACACATACATACATTCACAGACACAATCACTCACAGACACATACACACAGACACACACACACATACATACATTCACAGACACAATCACTCACAGACACAGACACACACATACATTCACAGACACACTCACTCACAGACACATACACACAGACACACACACACATACATACATTCACAGACACAATCACTCACAGACACATACATACAAATTATTATTTTTTAATTAAAAAAGTCCACCCAGCCTCCCTACCTGGAGTGCTGGCGTGGACTTGTCCCTGGGGTCCAGTGGGTCGGTCAAGCGCCGGTCTCCACTCAGCCGCGGCGAGGGAGCTGTGTGCTCTCTGCTCCCTCTCGCCGCGCGGGCTGTCTGCTGTAGCTGGGAGCCGGAATATGACGTCATATTCCGGCTCCCAGCATCAGCAAACAGCGCGCGGCGAGAGGAAGCAGAGAGCACACAGCTCCCTCGCCGCGGCTGAGTGGAGACCGGCGCTTGACCGACCCCAATGACAGGGGGAACATAGGGTGAGGAAGGGGGAGCTGAGTGCCTGCAGGAACAGCGTTCCTGCTCAAATAAAAGTGCAGGAACGCTGTTCCTGCAGGACTCAATACATAGGCATGCCACGGGGATTAGGGTGTGCCCAGGCACACCCGGCACACCCCGTGCGCACGCCTATGAGGGCAACATTGCAAGTAGACCTCGCTTGATGGATTACATGAGCTAGGCTTTGTGTAGACAAGCTTTGTGTAGACAAGCATATAGATACTTAGAAGTTACATGCAGTGTGTCGACATCTAATATGCTGCCTCGTTTTCTCTGTTAACAGCGCTAGTGGAGCCTCTGGGGCAAGCCAAAATTTGCATACATAGGTACTATGTGAGCGGCAGTTGTGAGCGGCTTGGCATGCGAGTTGTACCTATGTTATGTGTGAGGTGACAGATGTAAGTCAGGTAGTGCACTTGGGTAGGCAGAACAAGAGACAGTAATGCAAAAGCACAACAACCCTCAGCAACCCCGTCTCCAGTGCCTCAGTGGATAAAGCGCAGCTTGGTGTTTACGTGGCATAGTCCCCCCTGCTGATGTGCATATAGTGATAAGTTTGTCCTGGACATTAAATGAGTCACTTGTAGTGGAGTAGGTACTCGGCAGGTGTCGGAGTTGGAGGCGTTAGGCAGGCCCCGCGCCATAGATGTAGTCCCATGTACCTCTTCCTCGACGCCATGCGTGGGCAGAGCTGGGTTTCCCGGTTTGTGGGCTCCTCGCTAGGCTGACAAGATACCTGGGTTCCTCAGGTGTTGCTGGTAAGAGGTTGCTGGTTTGGGGGCTGTGCCGTCGAGGATAGATGTTCCGATTGCGCCGTCTGTCTGTGTCTACACCTCGGCGGTATCACCCGAGGGACACACAGTTGGGGCAGCTTCAGGCACTATTCTCTGGTATGTTGGCATTGATGAGTAGGAGCTTGTCCGCTCTCTTGCCCCTTTGTCCAAAGTCGTGTGCACGAATTTTCAATCTCGTATAAGCGAGTCCGCCATATGAGCAGGTTGTAAGCAGGCCTTCAGATAAGCGGGCTCCAGCCTGGCGGCCATCTTGTTTTGGGCCTTAAGCTCATGAGGCAGCACAGTATTGCCTCCAAGTGCTGTTACGGGCGGGGATCGGGCCCGCTTGCTGCACCTCTGGTTGCCCGTGCAGACCGGGATAACCCCCCCGGTCCAGAGGGGGGGGAGGAGGCCAGGCACCGGCCGGAGACCCGGGAGAGCGGCCGTCTCGTCCCGGCTCAAGCTCCCATGCGCCCCAGGCCCTTATCGGGACGGTGCTGGCGGTCTTGGCGGGTGTCTCCGCGTACCTCTGCAGATGGGGGTCAGATTGGTTGCTGTTTCGGTGAGCTGGGTGGACTATCGCCAGCGGTTGTCGCCGGTTTTCCAGTCCCGGAGCAGGAGCTCAGACAGACGCGTCTGATCCCGCCGGCGGCCAGGCCCCGCCCCCCGTAACATTTAAATAGATGATTTATTTTTGTGAATTGGATCTTTATGACTATTCCCAACTCAGACTAGTTAAATGGGGACCAGAGCGCACATGCTGACTGCACTGTGCCCAGGGCCACCTCTTGTACGTCTCTTGCCATCCAAGGCTCAACTGTGAGCAGAAGAGGGGAGAGTGAGTAATAGGAGGTGTGTGCAGTTCTTGGGAGCTTGGAAATTGTGTTGCCTTAAGAGTTCAGTAAGACACATTTATAATCCACTCCTAAAACAGTCAAAGAACACGTTTTAAACAAAGGCATACCTTAAAATCCTGCATCTGTAACACATCAACAATAATTTCTGAAATTCCTCAAACTATGTTACTGCTGCCAACACCACCGTATTCAGAAAACATTATCCACTCCCAACGGGTCTAAGCCATTACTTATTACTGTATTTGTCAAACTCGATAGGCTGATAGTGTGAGGTTAACGACAAAGAAAAAAAACAAAACAAAAAAAAACATGTTGACTTTGTAGTTTTATGACTACATCACTGGTTGAATGTTACAGATGGCCACGTTTATTAAAGGGACAGTCCAGACTCCTAAAGCACTTGATCTTGCTGAAAAGCTTTATGTCCCATTGTTTTCATTTTACAAAAAGTGCAGGTTTAAAAAGAAATTGTCACTTTTATAAATGACCTTGTTACAACTCCACTGGCTGTCAATCACACAACCGGTCCTGTTACTTCCTGGTTTGTTTAGCTCAGTGGCTCTGAACTCAAGTGGCAGCAATTGCCCAGAGCACCTGCCTTGCAAAGACTTCTCATTGAGCAATGGAAGGCAGAGGCGGCTCTCTAATTAGGCGGTTTAGGCGGCCGCCTAAGGCCTCGCGCTGGCTGGGGCCTCGCGGCCGCCTAAACCGCCTGTGGGCAGAGTGTGTCAGGTCCTCGGTCAGTGACCGAGGACCTGACACCAGGAGGGGGCCCGGCGGCTTGCCCGGTATGCCGCCGGGTGCGAGGCCCCTCCTGGCTGCCAGGCCGGCCACCGCAGACACTGGTCTGCAGCTCCGCAGTGCGCAGAGCTGCAGACCATGTGACTCGCGAGAATTGGCCAATCAGAGCGTTGCCGCGGGTTACCACGGCAACGCTCTGAAATCTCGCGAGATTACACGGTCTGCAGCTCTGCGGAGCTGCAGACCGGAAGTAATGGCCACCATACCACCAGGGAGCCCACTGGACCACCAGGGAAAGGTAGGCTCTCCCTCCCCATCACCCCCCACCACCATCACCACCCCCAGCCGTACCCCCCACAGCCTCACCACCCCATCACCCTCAGACTCACTCACCATCACCCCCCACCACCCTCAGCCTCACCCCCATCACCATCACCCCCCACCACCCTCAGCCTCACCACCACCCCCCACCACCCTCAGCCTCACCCCCCCTACCCTCACCATCACCCCCCCCACCCTCAGCCTCAGCCTCACCCCCCACCACCCTCACCATCACCCCCCCACCCTCACCATCACCCCCCACCACCCTCAGCCTCACCCCCCCTCACCATCACCACCCTCAGCCTCACTCACCATCACCCCCCACCAGCCTCACCATCACCCCCACCACCCTCAGCCTCACTCACCATCACCCCCCACCCTCAGCCTCACCCCCCACCACCCTCAGCCTCTCCTACCACCCTCAGCCTCACCCTCACCCCCCACCACCCTCAACATCACCCCCACCACCCTCAGCCTCACTCACCATCACCCCCCCCTCAGCCTCACCCCCCCCCACCCTCAGCCTCACCCCCCACCACCCTCAGCCTCACCACCCTCAGCCTCACCCCCACCCCCCTCAGCCTCACCCCCCACCACCCTCAGCATCACCACCCCCACCACCCTCACCATCACCCCCCACCACCCTCAGCCTCACCACCCCACCCTCACCATCACCCCCACCACCCTCAGCCTCACCCCCCACCACCCTCAGCCTCAACCCCCACCACCCTCAGCCTCACCCCCCACCACCCTCAGCCTCACCCCCACCACCCTCACCCCTCACCATCACCCCCACCACCCTCAGCCTCACCCACCACCCTCAGCCTCACCCCCACCACCCTCAGCCTCACCCCCCACCACCCTCAGCATCACCACCCCCACCACCCTCACCATCACCCCCCACCACCCTCAGCCTCACCACCCCACCCTCACCATCACCCCCCACCACCCTCAGCCTCACCCCCCACCACCCTCAGCCTCAACCCCCACCACCCTCAGCCTCACCCCCCACCACCCTCAGCCTCACCCCCACCACCCTCACCCCTCACCATCACCCCCACCACCCTCAGCCTCACCCACCACCCTCAGCCTCACCCCCACCACCCTCAGCCTCACCCCCCACCACCCTCAGCATCACCACCCCCACCACCCTCACCATCACCCCCCACCACCCTCAGCCTCACCACCCCACCCTCACCATCACCCCCCACCACCCTCAGCCTCACCCCTCCTACCCTCACCATCACCCCCCACCACCCTGAGCCTCACCACCCCCACCACCCTCAGCATCACTCCCCCCGCCACCCTCAGCATCACCCCCCCGCCACCCTCAGCATCACCACCCTCAGCATCACCCCCCACCACCCTCAGCATAACCCTCCGTCACCACCCTCAGCCTCACCCCACTCACCATCACCCCCTCCTTCTCACATCACCCCCTCTCACATTACCCCCTCTCACATTACCCCCTCTCACTCTCACTTTACCCCCCTCACTCTCACTTTACCCCCCTCACTCTCACTTTACCCCCCTCACTCTCACATTACCCCCCCTCACTCTCACATTACCCCCTCTCACATTACCATCACCCCCCTCCCTCTCACATTACCATCACCCCCCGCTCCCTCTCACCATCGCACCCCCGCTCCCTCTCACCATCGCACCCCCGCTCCCTCTCACCATCGCACCCCCGCTCCCTCTCACCATCGCACCCCTTCTCCCTCTCACCATCACCCCCCCCCCCCTATACACACAACACACTTCAAGCAGCTACCCCATACACATAGGGTCTCAGACAAAAACGCAAACATGCTCACAGAGACATACATTCAGACACACAAGGATACTCTCTGTCAGACACACTCTCAGGCACATACACAGGTAGACAGCGCATCAATGTGTATATGTGACACTTTTTTGTTAGTGGGGCCTCATGTTTGCGTTTCGCCTAAGGCCTCATAAAGTCTAGAGCCGCCTCTGATGGAAGGTCTGGGAGGGTTAGAATGGGAGAGCTTACAAAGACTGCAGACAAGTGATCTGCAGCTTTTGCAATCTATTTTAGACATATCCTAAAAAAAAAGCATAATTAAATTCATGCATGCTCTTATTAGGGGTATATCCACCAAACAGTGATTTTATTTATTTTGTATTTGGGAAGTGAAGTGCCCCTTTAATAATGTGAAGAGAAGACCACTGATCATGGGACACTGCATGAAGATCACCTTTCTGACCCCAGATAAGGGGGGCTGATCACCTAAATGGTGGTTTTAGCGCTATAATGCCAGGAATGCATATTTGTGTGCTTGACACTATAGTTGCCCCATTACATTTTAAATTTAGTTTGAAATCCTGACAATTGTCTCTTTAGCAAATAGCACAGTTAAATATTCTGGGCTGTTGGTTAATTGTTAGTAAGGTGACCTTTTTAGAAATAAATTATCAAGTAGAGCTATTCTCTAAAGTGAGAATTCAAAGTAAATTTCAAATTTGAGGTCGGAATAACCAAATTGGATGATTCGCTATGCTCTCCGTTTGGCTTCTTTAGTGAATAAGCTTTGTAATGATCCAATGTTCCTATTTTTAGATTGTCCCTTAACCCATAGAAACATAATAAATGGAAGGGAAGGTTTGGGGGAGGATCTCATCCCCAAAATAATAATCCTTAAAATATACCTGACTGGGCACTTCCAGGACTCGCTGTGCTTTGGGGAGAGTGGTGCTTGTTAACTTTGCTGTATTATGTTGTATTAGGATTTTATTATGGTCTCAATGTTATTGCATAGATAGACCAAGCCTGGGAACCACTATGATAAGTCACCGTCTCTCTTTCCAGGTGTTTGAGATTAGGAATACAAGTGAACTCACGGAGGAATGGCTCAGACAGCAGCTTGCGTTCTTCCGCTGACCTGGAACATGCGCTGAAAGCCCGCTTCTTGTGCAATGTGAAATTTTATATCTAAATAAACACAAAACACTGTAATGGTACTCGGGATCACTGCCCACAATTGTCTTATTTGTGTCAGTCTCTGTGTTAGGGAGAATCATATATATTTGTTTTGAATTTACTTGTAATTCACTGCTCATGCCCTGGAATCCAACTGGAGATGATCTGCGGCGTCATTGAGATTTGGTTTATGGGATTAAAGTGGTTTTATCTGAATTTACAATAAAATCAGATTAATCATTGTTTTATCCCAGGTAGATCAGCAGAACTGTCACCATTTCAATCTAAATAGACAACTTTAGTTTCACTATACCAATTTCTGGATGGACTTCAACAAATTAACATTGTTCAAGTGAATATTTAAATATCCCGGGGAGGAGAGATATATCTGGGTGTCATCACCGTACAGGTGGCAGTATAAAGAGAAAATAGAAGGGGACCAAGGACAGGGCCTTGGGGGACTCCAACAGAGACAGGATGAGGGGAGGAGGTATCATTAGAAAAAGAGACACTGAATGAGCGTTGGGAGAGATAAGAGGAAAACCACTAGAGGACAGAGTCACAGAGACTGAGTGATTGAAGAATTTGAAGAAGGAGAGCATGATCAACGGTGTCAAAGGCAGCAGAGAGGTCAAAAAGTCGGTCGGTACCTGAGTTAGTCGAGTAGCCCACCCATAACCAAGTACTTGACCTGTAGCTCTCGAGTGTCCAGCTTTGTCCTGGTGGTCCCATGCTGCAGAGTGAGCGTCCACCACCCCCGATCTCCTTGGTGCTCCCAGGAATAAAGTTGTACGTACTGGGGGGGTAGAGGCCAACTGCGCTATATGACATCATATTCCGGCTCCCGGCATCAATAGACAACCCGCGAGGGAGCAGATCAGAGAGAACACAGCTCCCTCACCGCGTGTTACCGAAACTCTGCCACCCGCCGCACTGAAGCCCCACTGGACCTCAGGGACAGGTCCACGCCAGCTCTCCAGTCAGGGAGGCTAGGTGGACATTAATTATTAATAATTTGCGTGTATATGTGTATGTCTGATGTGTATGTGTGTGTGTCTGTAAGTGTGTGTCTGTAAGTGTGTGTGTCTGTTAGAGTGTGTGTCTGTAAGTGTATGTGTGTCTCAGTGTGTGTGTGTCTGTAAGTGTGTGTCTGAGTGTGTGTGTCTGTGTTTGTCTGTGAGTGTGAGTGTGAGTGTCTGCGTGCATGTGTGTGTTTGTAAGTTTATGTATGTCTCAGTGTGTGTAAGTGTATGTGTGTGTGTCTGAATGTGTATGTGTGTGTCTGAGTGTGTATGTGTTTGTCTGTGAGTGTGTCTGAATGTATATGTGTGTGTCTGAGTGTGTGTATGCGTTTGTGAGTGTGAGTTAGAGATGTCCCGAACAGTTCGCTGGCGAATAGTTCCTGGCGAACATTGTTTGTTTGCGTTCGCCACGGCGGGCGAACATATGCGATGTTCGGTCCGCCCCTATTCCATATCATTCAGTAAACTTTGACAACCCCCCACCCGCTGCTCGGGGGTGGGGGGGTTGTCAAAGTTTACTCAATGATATGGGGGGGACCAACTGTCCTCCCCCCGGCCCCCAACCCTGGGTGGTGGGTGGGGGCCCTAAATACTAAGAAGGGGGGGGACCTAATGTCCTCCCCCCTGGCCCCCACCCCTGAGCGGCGGGTGGGGGCCCTAAATACTAAAAAGGGGGGGGACCTAAGGTCCTCCCCCCTGGACCCCACCCCTGAGCGGCGGGTGGGGGCCCTAAATACTAAAAAGGGGGGGGACCTAAGGTCCTCCCCCCTGGACCCACCCCTGAGTGGCGAGTGGGGGCCCTAAATAGTAAAAAGGGGGGGGACCTAAGGTCCTCCCCCCTGGCCCCCACCCCTGAGTGGCGGGTGGGGGCCCTAAATACTAATAAGGGGGGACCTAAGGTCCTCCCCATGGCCCCCACCCCATAGCGGCGGGTGGGGGCCATAAATACTAAAAGGGGGGGGACCTAAGGTCCTCCCCCCTGGCCCCCACCCCTGAGCGGCGGGTGGGGGCCCTAAATACTAAAAAGGGGGGGGACCTATGGTCCTCCCCCTGGCCCCCACCCCTGAGCGGCGGGTCCTAAAAAATATGTGTCCCCCCAGGTGACTAGGGGTCCCCAAACCCCTAGTCACCCCCCCAAAAAAATTAACCCCCTACCTACCCCCTTCACCCTAAAAATAATGAGGGGGGACCTTTAACTAAGTACCTGTAAAAAAAAAAAACTTACCATTCGATGTTTTCTTTCTTCTAAATCTTCTTTTTTCAGCCCCAAAAAAGGCCAAATAAAAAAACATAATAACCGACGCAATTAAAAAAAAAAAACGAGCGCAAAAAAAATAATCCATGTTCACCCAGCGAGGGCTCCGCGCACACTGAGCTCTGCAGGGCGGGGGAAGGCTTATAAAGCCTTGCCCCGCCCTGCAATTAGGCTCAGAGCACTCTGATTGGTGGGTTTAAGCCATCCAATCAGAGTGCTCAGACAGGTAAATGAAGAGACTGACAGGTAAGTCTCTACATTTACCTGTCACTGCACTCTGATTGGTTGGTTTGAAATCCACCAATCAGAGTGCTCTGTGTCATTTTAGAAGAAAGAAAACATCGAATGGTAAGGTTTTTTTTTTTTTAACAGGTACTTAGTTAAAGGTCCCCCCTCATTATTTTTAGGGTGAGGGGGGTAGGAAGGGGGTTAATTTTTTTTGGGGGGGGAAAGGGTGACTAGGGGTTTGGGGACCCCTAGTCACCTGGGGGGGAACCTTTTTTGTTAGGGCCCCCACCCGCCGCTCAGGGGTGGGGGCCGGGGGGGAGGACATTAGGTCCCCCCCTTTTTAGTATTTAAGGCCCCCACCCGCCGCTCAGGGGTGGGGGCCGGGGGGGAGGACATCAGGTCCCCCCCCCTTTTAGTATTTAGGGCCCCCACCTGCCGCTCAGTGGTGGGGGCCAGGGGGGAGGACCTTAGGTCCCCCCCCTTTTAGTATTTAGGGCCCCCACCCGCCGCTCAGGGGTGGGGGCCAGGGGGAAGGACCATAGGTCTCCCCCCTTTTTAGTATTTAGGGCCCCCACCCGCCGCTCAGGGGTGGAGGCCAGGGTGGAGGACATTAGGTCCCCCCCATTCTGATTTATGGCTCCCACCCACCACGCAGGGGTGGGGGCCGGGGGGAGGACAGTAGGTCCCCCCTCATTATTTTTATGGCCCCCACCCACTGCGCAGGGGTGGGGGCGGGGGAGGAGGACAGTAGGTCACCCCCCCTCATTATCTTTATGGCCCCCCACCCGCCGCCCAGGGGTGGGGGCCGGGGGGAGGACAGTAGGTCCCCTCCCCCATTGTAATTTATGGCCCCCACCCGTCGCACAGGGGTGGGAGCCAATAGGTTTTTTTTTTTTACAGTGAGCAGCCACTGACTGCTCACTGTTTAATAGACATGCCCCTACTCGCGGTATAGCGAGTAGGGGCAGAATTTACTAATACTAAGTCATCTTTACTTAGTATTAGTAAATGTGGCTGAAAGACCAATTTAGGCCTTTCAGCCTTTTAGTAGATAACTCCCTAATACGGTGGGAATTAGGGAGTTATCTACTAAGCGGCTGCAAGATGCAGCCGAAATTCGCGTTCGCAAACCGAAAATGTTATGTTCGCGACATCACTAGTGTGAGTGTAAGGGTGTGTGTCTGTATATGTGTGTCTGTAAGTGTATGTGTGTGTCTGAGTGTGTGTGTATTTGTTTGTCTGTGAGTGAGTGTGTCTGAGTGTTTGTGTGTGTGTCTGTAAGTGTATGTGTGTCTGAGTGTGTCTGTGAGAGTGTGTGTCTGTGAGTTTATGAGTGTATGTGTGTGTGTCTCTACATATGTCTGGATGCATGTCTGTATGTATAGGTCTGTGTGTGTGTGTGTGTGTGTGTGTATGTGTGTGTCTGTATGTATGTGTCTGCATGTATATCTGTTTGTCTACATATGTGTAGGGGGCGGGGACATGTAGCGTAGGAGATAGATGTATGGGGGGGGGGGGGGCCAGGGCAATTTTCGCACAGGGGCCCCGTGGTTTCTAGTTACGCCTCTGCAGCTGATACACACGGAATGTACACAGGAAGCATGCACTCAATATGCTAAGAATCAGTTAATGTTTTAGGAGCCCACCAAGATGGCTCTCTCATTATATTTTTTTGCCCGTGGCTCGGAACCAAATGGACCAAAGTGTTTATGAAATGAGCATTTCTCTCTGCATTACAAACTCCACAACCAAACATTCTCCACATGTACAAACATTCTCTCCGAGTAAGCCTCAGCCCCCCGTTAACTAAATAAAAAATACATAAATAAATAAAGACATAGAAATTCTCGGCAGTCAAGGGCAACCCTTCTCCAAGCAGGTAAGTTATACCATGAGAAGTCCCCAGGCAGAAACAGATAATAAGATCCTGTCCAGCATTGCCCTAAGCATCCCCAGTTTCATTCGTGATAGGACAGAATAACGTCAGGGCGACCAGAAGCCATTGTGAATACTGTAAAGGAGATAATTTAACCACTCTGAATTTAATATTCAGCCATAGTCAGGCACCACCAGTTATGTCCACAAGGTGGCACCAAAAGACAACTACAAAACCATTGTAGTCCAATTAGTTAAAAATCACTAGTTCTGTCTAAGATGCACTTTATTTACCGGGGATAATATTTAACATATTAAATAAAGCAAGCAAACGCTGAATCAAGAGGGGCCCTCAAAAATAATGCTACAATAGCGATGCCTTAGCGTGATCCTAAAGTAAATTAATGACACGTTGACGCGTTGACAGGACACAGAACTCACAGAATTCCAAGAATCTCTGAACTGTTAGAATATCGCGGGAACTGTAATGCTGACACCACAAAAGGGTAAATGGAATTATTTTAGAACACCGATTCTCACCTGTGCTAGTTACACAGGTCAGTGTATTATTATTATTATTATTATTATCTTGGGTTAACTGAAGAAGGTCCCCTGGAAATTAGTCCAGGCGTCACTGTACCCTCAGCATGTATTATTACAGGAAGTAGGAGAAGAATTTAGATTCATGGTGGCTGCCATTTTGTGTCAACCACAACTTTTGCTGTCAGTTTTTCCGTCAGTAGCAGTGCCTAGTATTGGCCCCCAGGGGGAGCTCAGTGCCCAGCTTTGGGAAGATGGCTCCATATCTTGTCACATATCACATGCTCTGTGAAGATTGAATGGACAGGGCACGTATACCCTTATTACGGAGTGTTAACATGTCCCAGGGCTCGGGGCACGAAACGAGATGGATTCTATTGTTGTGCTGTGATCCCGGAGTGTGGGCATATATTAATAATAATAAAAATAATCATTTATATTGCATTTTCTTTTAGTAAGAGTCAACGTGTGTCACAATTTTATGTCACTATAGATGCTCACATTGAAGGGTCACCCTCGGTGTATAATCACCACTTATTGTATTATTACAGCTCATTGTGTTATTACAGCTTATTGTATTATTAAAGCTCAGTGTATTATTACAGCTTATTGTATTATTACAGCTCATTGTGTTATTACAGCTTATTGTATTATTAAAGCTCAGTGTATTATTACAGCTTATTGTATTATTACAGCTCGTTGTGTTATTACAGCTTATTGTATTATTACAGCTCAGTGTATTAGTACAGCTTATTGTATTATTACAGCTCGTTGTGTTATTACAGCTTATTGTATTATTACAGCTCAGTGTATTATTACAGCTTATTGTATTATTACAGCTCATTGTACTATTATAACTTATCATATTATTACAGCTCAGTGTATTTATACAGCTTATTGTATTATTACAGCTCATTGTGTTATTACAGCTTATTGTATTATTACAGCTCGGTGTATTATTACAGCTTATTGTATTATTACAGCTTATCCTATTATTACAGCTCATTGTATTATTACAGCGTATTGTATTATTACAGCTCATTGTATTATTACAGCGTATTGTATTATTACAGCGTATTGTATTATTACAGCTCATTGTATTATTACAGCGTATTGTATTATTACAGCTCATTGTACGGTTACAGTTTATTATATGGTTTATTGGGTGATGAAAAAGATTAAAGACATTTAATAACTCTTTCCAATCTGATCATATAATCTGTTATTTACTAGATGAAACATTAAATGTAAGGACAAAGTGGCTGAACTAGAAACATCCTCCCAGCCAGCTTTGCTTCGAGTTACTACTACTTTGGCCTTACATTTGAAATTCCCTTTGAATTCTGTTTATTTTCCCATTTTCCAGCGTACGATAGAATGGGGCAGCTGTGATATTATTGGTTATTGCACATTGATACAGTTCGTTACAGGCTGTAAAATGCAGCCTTTTTGTGCTGAGATTTTGGGTTATTTTAAACGCTTTCCATATGACCAATAATCGCCCGCCATGCCCACCATGCCGCTATAGACTGCTCAATAGGACCACTCATATAAAGGAAATGCTAATGTATGTTGAAACACAGAGATTTTCTGAAAGCCGGGCACAGGGCGCGGGTCCCTTTTGGAAGTTAAAACAACCCTTTGAATTTGCAAAGCGTTTGTGTAAATTGTTTTGTGTTTTGTGTCTCATTAAATTAATTAGAATGGAATCAGAAAGAGACGTGAAGCGCACAGCAGCTCCTCTAATTAAATATTTCTTTGCAATAAGCTACAGATTACAGCCCAGTAATTAAAGCACTCTACTTGTGGAGGGGGAGCTCACTGTCAGTGTGCTCTGCTCATACAGAGAGCTTTGGGTGTCAGTGTGCTCTGCTCATACAGAGAGCTCTGGGTGTCAGTGTGCTCTGCTCATACAGAGAGCTCTGGGTGTCAGTGTGCTCTGCTCATACAGAGTGCTCTGGGTGTCAGTATGCTCTGCTCATACAGAGAGCTCTGGGTGTCAGTGTGCTCTGCTCATACAGAGAGCTCTGGGTGTCAGTGTGCTCTGCTCATACAGAGAGCTCTGGGTGTCAGTGTGCTCTGCTCATACAGAGTGCTCTGGGTGTCAGTGTGCTCTGCTCATACAGAGAGCTCTGGGTGTCAGTGTGCTCTGCTCATACAGAGAGCTCTGGGTGTCAGTGTGCTCTGCTCATACAGAGAGCTCTGGGTGTCAGTGTGCTCTGCTCATACAGAGAGCTTTGGGCGTCAGTGTGCTCTGCTCATACAGAAAGCTCTGGGTGTCAGTATGCTCTGCTCATACAGAGTGCTCTGGGTGTCAGTGTGCTCTGCTCATACAGAGAGCTCTGGGTGTCAGTGTGCTCTGCTCATACAGAGAGCCCTGGGTGTCAGTGTGCTCTGCTCATACAGAGAGCTCTGGGTGTCAGTGTGCTCTGCTCATACAGAGAGCTCTGGGTGTCAGTGTGCTCTGCTCATACAGAGAGCCCTGGGTGTCAGTGTGCTCTGCTCATACAGAGAGCTCTGGGTGTCAGTGTGCTCTGCTCATACAGAGAGCTCTGGGTGTCAGTGTGCTCTGCTCATACAGAGAGCTCTGGGTGTCAGTATGCTCTGCTGCTGCAGAGAGCTCTGGGTGTCAGTGTGCTCTGCTGCTGCAGAGTGCTCTGGGTGTCAGTGTGCTCTGCTCATACAGAGAGCCCTGGGCGTCAGTGTGCTCTGCTCATACAGAGAGCTCTGGGTGTCAGTGTGCTCTGCTCATACAGAGAGCTCTGGGTGCCAGTGTGCTCTGCTGCTGCAGAGACCTCTGGGTGTCAGTGTGCTCTGCTGCTGCAGAGAGCTCTGGGTGTCAGTGTGCTCTGCTCATACAGAGAGTTCTGGGTGTCAGTGTGTTCAGTAGGTGTTGCTGGTACAGTAAGTGGTATTTGTACAGTAAGTGTTTCTGGTACCGTAGGTGCTGTTGGTACAGTAGGTGGTATATGTACAGTAAGTGTTTCTGGTACAGTAGGTGGTATTTGTACAGTAAGTGTTTCTGGTACAATAGGTGTTGTTGGTACAGTAGGTGGTATTTGTACAGTAAGTGTTTCTGGTACCGTAGGTGTTGTTGGTACAGTAGGTGGTATCTATACAGTAAGTGTTTCTGGTACAGTAGGTGCTCTTGGTACAGTAGGTGGTATATGTACAGTAAGTGTTTCTGGTACAATAGGTGTTGTTGGTACAGTAGGTGGTATTTGTACAGTAAGTGTTTCTGGTACCGTAGGTGTTGTTGGTACAGTAGGTGGTATTTATACAGTAAGTGTTTCTGGTACAGTAGGTGCTCTTGGTACAGTAGGTGGTATATGTACAGTAAGTGTTTCTGGTACCGTAGGTGTTGTTGGTACAGTAGGTGGTATATGTACAGTAAGTGTTTCTGGTACAGTAGGTGCTGTTGGTACAGTAGGTGGTATATGTACAGTAAGTGTTTCTGGTACAGTAGGTGGTATTTGTACAGTAAGTGTTTCTGGTACCGTAGGTGCTCTTGGTACAGTAGGTGGTATATGTACAGTAAGTGTTTCTGGTACCGTAGGTGTTGTTGGTACAGTAGGTGGTATTTATACAGTAAGTGTTTCTGGTACAGTAGGTGCTCTTGGTACAGTAGGTGGTATATGTACAGTAAGTGTTTCTGGTACAGTAGGTGCTCTTGGTACAGTAGGTGGTATATGTACAGTAAGTGTTTCTGGTACAGCAGGTACAATAAGTGCTGTTGGTTTCGGGAAGATTCTTTGTGTAATGTTCTATAAAATGGTCTCAGTGATAGCCGTGAGAACTGGTTAAACTGTTATTAAATATCTGGCATTTGAGGAATTTATCTCCAGTGAAGCCTGGAATACGACAAAATAAATCCACTTCTGACTGGGGTGTTTAGAGAGTCCAGGTTCTCTGATGATAAACTTTTCACGAAGATGGATTACACAAACACAGAACGTGTGCAGATTCTAGAACAGACAATGGGATCTGAAATTGGTGAGAGTAACACCGTGTTCAATATCTATCTCCATCTCTCCATCCTCCATATCTCCGCCTGTCTCATCTCTAGCTCTCTCCTAGCACTCTCTTATCGCTCCCTCTCTCTTATCTATCTCTCCACTTTTCTTCTCCCCTGTTTTTTCTCTCTTTTTATTTCCCATCCCTCTACTCTAACTGTCTCTCTCTACCCCATCCCTCTCTCTCCCTCCTATCCATGTCCCTCTCTCTCTCCCTCCTATCCATGTCCCTTCCCCATCCCTCTCTCTCCCTCCTATTCATGTCCCTCTCCCTCTATCTCCCTCCTATTCATGTCCCTCTCCCTCTCTCTCCTTCCTATCCATGTCCATCTCCCTCTCCCTCCTATCCATGTCTCTCTCTCTCTCTCTCCCTCTCTCTCCCTCCTATCCATGTCCCTCTCTCTCTCTCTCCCTCATATCCATGTCCCTCTCCCCATCCCTCTCTCTCCCACCTATCCATGTCCCACTCCCTCTCTCTCCCTCCTATCCATGTCCCTCTCTCTCTCCCTCCTATCCATGTCCCTCTCCCCATCCCTCTCTCTCCCACCTATCCATGTCCCTCTCCCTCTCTCTCCCTCCTATCCATGTCCCTCTCTCTCTCCCTCATATCCATGTCCATCTCCCCATCCCCCTCTCTCCCACCTATCCATGTCCCTCTCCCTCTCTCTCCCTCCTATCCATGTCCCTCTCTCTCTCCCTCATATCCATGTCCATCTCCCCATCCCCCTCTCTCCCTCCTATCCATGTCCCTCTCCCTCTCTCTCTCCCTCCTATCCATGTCCCTCTCCCTCTCTCTCTCCCACCTATCCATGCCCCTCTCCCTCTCTCTCCCTCCTATCCATGTCCCTCTCTCTCTCCCTCATATCCATGTCCATCTCCCCATCCCCCTCTCTCCCTCCTATCCATGTCCCTCTCCCTCTCTCTCTCCCTCCTATCCATGTCCCTCTCCCTCTCTCTCTCCCACCTATCCATGCCCCTCTCCCTCTCTCTCCCTCCTATCCATGTCCCTCTCTCTCTCCCTCCTATCCATGTCCCTCTCTCCATCCCTCTCTCTCCCTCCTATCCATGCCCCTCTCCCTCTCTCTCTCCCACCTATCCATGTCCCTCTCCCTCTCTCTCCCTCCTATCCATGTCCCTCTCTCTCTCCCTCCTATCCATGTCCCTCTCCCCATCCCTCTTTCTCCCTCCTATCCATGTCCCTCTCCCCATCCCTTTCTCTCTGTCTGTTTCTTGTCATTCTCTGTGTCTAAGATTCACAGAACCTTAACCCCAACCTATTATAAATGAAAATTAAAAATCAAAATGCCACTGAAATCACCCAGCGCTCTGTGAAATTCATGGGATAACCATGGAATAGATTGTCTATAAAGACGGCCGATTAAAGCATCTTCAAACATATCGTTATGGACAATGCCTGTAATGTCCTGAGCGAGACTGCCATTTGTAGCATTTATAAATGGAGCCATTCACGGAGCAGGAAATCGGAAATGTACACAGCCATCTCGACTAGCGCTATACTTCACAGAATCCTATGGGTCACGCACAGATACGTAGAAAGAAAACGTGGCCCATTTTATTCTGATTATTAAATCACTGAGCAAAAGACATTGGGAAGGAAGGAGGGAAATCCTGGACTATATGTAAAAAATGTATCAGGGCTATCCTACCATTTAAAAAAATATTGCACTAATTGGGGGTCAACCATTTACAGTTCCTCCGCAGAAATGCAGAGGGGCAAACTGAAGGTTTAACAGAGAGATGTGTTTCTCTGCATGGTAAAGAAAAGCAACAGAGAGAAACCTAGGGCTTTACAGTCAAAGGGGAAGATAACCCGGGCTTTACAGTCAAAGGGGAAGATAGCCTGGGCTTTACAGTCAAAGGGGAAGATAGCCTGGGCTTTACAGTCAAAGGGGAAGATAGCCTGGGCTTTACAGTCAAATGGGAAGATAACCCGGGCTTTACAGTCAAAGGGGAAGATAGCCTGAGCTTTACAGTCAAATGGGAAGATAACCCGGGCTTTACAGTCAAAGGGGAAGATAACCCGGGCTTTACAGTCAAAGGGGAAGATAACCCGGGCTTTACAGTCAAAGGGGAAGATAGCCTGGGCTTTACAGTCAAAGGGGAAGATAGCCTGAGCTTTACAGTCAAATGGGAAGATAACCCGGGCTTTACAGTCAAAGGGGAAGATAGCCTGGGCTTTACAGTCAAATGGGAAGATAACCCGGGCTTTACAGTCAAAGGGGAAGATAACCCGGGCTTTACAGTCAAATGGGAAGATAACCCGGGCTTTACAGTCAAAGGGGAAGATAACCCGGACTTTACAGTCAAAGGGGAAGATAACCCGGGCTTTACAGTCAAAGGGGAAGATAGCCTGGGCTTTACAGTCAAAGGGGAAGATAACCCGGACTTTACAGTCAAAGGGGAAGATAACCCGGGCTTTACAGTCAAAGGGGAAGATAACCTGGGCTTTACAGTCAAAGGGGAAGATAACCCGGGCTTTACAGTCAAAGGGGAAGATAGCCTGGGCTTTACAGTCAAAGGGGAAGATAACCCGGACTTTACAGTCAAAGGGGAAGATAACCCGGACTTTACAGTCAAATGGGAAGATAACCTGGGCTTTACAGTCAAAGGGGAAGATAACCCGGACTTTACAGTCAAAGGGGAAGATAACCCGGACTTTACAGTCAAAGGGGAAGATAACCCGGACTTTACAGTCAAAGGGGAAGATAACCCGGACTTTACAGTCAAATGGGAAGATAACCTGGGCTTTACAGTCAAAGGGGAAGATAACCCGGACTTTACAGTCAAAGGGGAAGATAACCCGGACTTTACAGTCAAAGGGGAAGATAACCTGGGCTTTACAGTCAAAGGGGAAGATAACCCGGGCTTTACAGTCAAAGGGGAAGATAACCCGGACTTTACAGTCAAAGGGGAAGATAACCCGGACTTTACAGTCAAAGGGGAAGATAACCCGGACTTTACAGTCAAAGGGGAAGATAACCCGGGCTCTACAGTCAAAGGGGAAGATAACCCGGGCTTTACAGTCAAATGGGAAGATAACCCGGGCTTTACAGTCAAATGGGAAGATAACCCGGGCTCTACAGTCAAAGGGGAAGATAACCCGGGCTTTACAGTCAAATGGGAAGATAACCCGGGCTCTACAGTCAAAGGGGAAGATAACCCAGGCTTTACAGTCAAAGGGGAAGATAACCCAGGCTTTATGCGTTACGTTTTGTATTGCTTTTCCGCGAATTTATACACAGGAACCGGCCAAACAGTCATTACTAAAGGCAATGCCTCCAATGTGACAAAAAGCAGACATCGAATTATCAAATTACTAAAATTAATTTGGAAGACAAAGCGTGATGATCCATGAACGCGGAGTCCACACAAAACACGTGACGGATGCATAATGGAAGCCATTTTGATGAAAAGCTTAACCCCTTAAGGACCAAACTTCTGGAATAAAGGGGAATCATGACATGTCACACATGCCATGTGTCCTTAAGGGGTTAATAATGCATTGGAGAACATGGCCTCACTATTATTATTATTATTATTTATAAAGAGCCAACAGATTCCGCAGCGCTGTACAATGACCGAACATTGAGAACATGCGCATGATAGCAATATAATCCCTGACACAGTGTATCCGCACTCAATTCATGCTCCACGGCGCAAAAATCCACCCAAACCACTTTAATTGCCAACACATTTCATACACGTAGATCTGAGTCCGCGGATCTTCCAGGAATTAGTTGGTTTTAAACTTTCTCATGAAGGCAGCAAGTTCACAGCATTTACACTCTAATCATAATAACAACCAATTAGCCAAACAGATAAATCATCGCAATCTTAACGCTGCTAGTTATAATTAACTATTTCCACCTCCCTGACAGATTGGTTCACGGCACAAACCATGAATATTTATCATTAAAAAACAATTTAGCAGAAAGAAGGCAATTTCAGTGAGAGGAGCGACTCGGAGAGGAAGAGTGCTATTTACATTGCGTGTCGGTGGATATAACAGATAGATGATCATTATCGATGTAATTATTAAATAAAGTACTGCACTTGGCAAGAGATAGCACAGGAAACAGGGTTAATTGGATTTGTGTATTAGTGACAGCACTTACTGGATTTATATACAGAACAAATCGCAATATATTGAGCGCTACTGCCTCTACTGACAGGGATTCCACCATTATGTAAAGTAAATCCACCATTACTGAGAGGAAACCCACCTTTACTGAAGGAAACCCATTGTTACTGAGAGGAAATCTGCCTTTACTGAAGGAAATCCACAGTTACTGAGAGGAAATCTGCCTTTACTGAAGGAAATCCACAGTTACTGAGAGGAAATCTGCCTTTATTGAAGGAAATCCCCCATTACTGAGAGAAAATCCACTCTTACTGAGAGGAAATCCATCGTTACTGAGAGGAAATCCACCCTTACTGAGAGGAAATCTGCCTTTATTGAAGGAAATCCACCATTACTAAGAGGAAATCCAGCTTTACTGAAAGAAATCCGCCTTTATTGAAGGAAATCCATTGTTACTGAGAGGAAATCCACCCTTACTGAAAGGAAATCTGCCTTTATTGAAGGAAATCCCCCGTTACTGAAAATAAATCCACTGTTACTGAGAGGAAATCCACTTTTAATGAAGGAAATCCACTGTTACTGAGAGGAAATCCACTTTTAATGAAGGAAATCCACCGTTACTGAGAGGAAATCTGCCTTTATTGAAGGAAATCCACAGTTACTGAAAGGAAATCCGCCTTTATTGAAGGAAATCCACCGTTACTGAGAGGAAATCTGCCTTTATTGAAGGAAATCCACAGTTACTG